>NC_142524.1:30522390-30822390 GCF_964205215.1 Stylophora pistillata
AGACCACTTAGATAACGACCGAGATAGTTTGATCTTATCTATTCCACGTGTGTATTTTCTAAATGAAAGGATTTAATATGAAATAAAGTTAAATAAAAACTCATTTCTTCTGTAAAGCCAAAAAGTATATCCAAAAAGTATATCCTTTTCTTCACGCGTGGAGATCTTCAGGTACAGTCGTTATAGACTTGTAAAAAGGTTTGAATTTCACCGTGAAATTCAGGCTGATAAGATAGACAAGGAGAACCTGCTTCTACAGCGATGATGTTTCAAAAGACTGGTCTTAGATGTAAACAGAACCCCACATGTTTCTCAAGACTTTTAAAGGACCATTAAAGTTTTCTTCTTGAGAATCGAGGGCAGATGTAGAGCCCTACCGAAAAATGCATTTTTCATGCCAAACGTGTCACTGACTCTGCCTTTCATTTCACTGAATGACCCTTCGTTAGCCACTCAAAAATGATATTGGCACGGTTCCGTATACACTGTAGATACGATAAGGTCCAAGCAGTAGCTAACACAAACCGTTCATCGGACTTAGTCCTTCTGTCAGGAGATGTCAGTAACAACTTCGATATAAAAAGCTCAAGCTCAAAAGGCTTACCTTAAGAGGACCACCAACTCGTGGCCTGCGTGATAAACTTCATCTGGAATAATAATCTGTGGTTACACAAACTTGAACATTATCAGATCTCAAGAACTTTCTCGAATGTTATTGAATACACCATTACAGGTAGAAATTAAGATATGTGATGGTGTATATGATGTTGATCCCAGATGCCCTTGGGGCTTGTCGAAGGAATTTCATGAACCTGATGAAGAAGATTTTCGTGCAATATATCTTGGGGTAGATAACACAAAGTCATAATACGGTTCTTTGAGCTTCGGCTGATCGTGAAATCTCAGCCTACGAGAGATCCAAAGTTTTCAGACTGTCAAAAGTTGATAAATTTTATTCCTGAACGGAAGTTCATGCAGTTGGACCCTAATATGAGGACATGGCGAAAAAGTTACAGGGAAAATTTTCAGAAGATCCGGGATAGATGGACAAAAACTGTTCGCAAAGAAGGACGTTTCTCTTCATGTTTTTTTTTTTTCCCTTGTTGTTTATGTCTTTTTGTTGTTGTTGTTGTTTTTATTTTAAGGAGTACTTGGTTAATGAATAACACATGCGAAGTTGAGGCGGTCAAATCAAGGGTGACATAGGGAAAAAAGTAAACATGCATCTGACATCAAATATCCGAAATGAGCAAATTGTTGAAATGAACGTAATCCCATACAGCCGCTCAATTGATCTAACAGCTGCTGCTTTCCACCTATCTTCGTGCCCCACTCCTTTTGCTCCGGAAACATCTAATTGTTTAATTGAAGCTCTTGAGGAAACTCATGTTTTGGTTCTGTATTATTCATGGCTTAGGTGATCGTTTTGCATAAGCTCCTAGGAGTGTGGAAGTATCGTCCTGTTAATTGTTATTAACCAAATCAGATCAGCACTGAAACAATATTTCGAAAACAGAAAAAGGACACGTATTTTTTACAGCCGTAGAAGCTCCAGGTTACTTTACTTTCACATCAAATGAAGACTATGTAAAATGCACTAGTTTTCAGCCAATCAGAAGCGCGTAAGTTTGTCATATACATGATTGTATCTTTAAAACAATGTATTTCTCTGATGAAAAGATAGATAACGCATCAAAATTAGAAAAAATACCAGCTGGTAACGACGAACACATTCTCATTTCCAACTATTAAATTTGCTTTCATCACAATAAACAATTTACAGTTCAGCCTCATCCATTCTATGTACCAAAATGAGTTTGAACAAGAACCTCGATGCCATTGGGAGGAAGTCAATAATTGTTAACTTTTCATTTAAAAATGCCAATGATTGACAGTGCCATTCATAACGTGACGCTAACTTTAAAAAGGTACCCGAAGTGGAACCTCGATTTAACGAAGTGCCCAGGGTCTGGGTAAATTGGTTTGTTATATCGAGGGTTTGTTATATCGAGGTTCTGTAGCATACATTTTACTGTAACTTTAGCCGGGCCTGAAACTGAAGTATCGTTCGTTATACCGAGGACTTTGTTATGTAGAGGTTCGTTAAATCGAGGTTCCACTGTACTACGTCAACTAAAGCCGGTAATATCTTGCCACTTATCAATCAAAATATGGACGAAATAATATTTTCACTCCCAATATCTGATTAGTAATTCCCCTTTCTGTCTGCCGTACAATTGACATGATGTTGGTTCGAGGAATTTGGTATTAGATCAACTAATAATCTCCTAATTGAAATTTTTATTTATTCTTATCCCTTTTTCTACTTGATATAGTACTGATATTGTAGATAGAAACTCTATCTAGGTCACTCATGGAGTTAAGGGGCTAAGATACACTGTTCTCAACCAGTCACATTTTTTTAAGAGGACGGAAAATTAAGCGACGCGGACAAAAAGTGGCCTATTCTTTTTTAAATAAAAAAACAGTGATTTAAAAGAATTGGAGAAAAATCTGCCTGAATCTTGCTTTCAACGTATCTGATATGGCTACGTGGATCTCGATTTTAACGTGGCTCCTCAGCGCTCTAGCTCTTCTGGTGAATGGCTTGTAATTTATCTTCTGGCTTTCAGGGAACGACTCGGCCTTTCATAAGCGAAGGCATTTATAACTTCCCTCTCTTTAGCTGACTTTTTTGCCGGGCTCCTTACGATGCCATGCTATCATATGACATCAATTTTCTGTGGATACCGCAGCGGTAGGCTATTGACACCGTTTCATTATTTTCTCTTTTACACTTCGGCCAGCAACTTATGCGTCTTACAACGGATCGGTTTGTCGCCGTAACTTTTCTTCTTAGATATGTGGCTTTTATGACATGGCGTCGCGTCTTTTCCTTCATATTTGCAGCATGGATTCAGTCTGTTTTCTCCCTGTTACGTGGATATTTTCGTCTCCTCCAGCAACGCGAAAATTTTCGAATCTTTACCTTGCATTCTGTTGGTAAATACGACCTGGCGACTTTTCTGTATTTCTCGCCGACACACTCGTTAAATTCTAGCGATATAATCGCAGTTAAATTTCAACCGTCCCAATCTAAACTCCTCTTCCGGCTTTGAAAGAACGCAGAGAAAAGAACATGCCCTCAGCAAAACTAATCAGTGTTGTCGTCGCGCAGTTTGTATTTTGTTACACTTCAGAGATGATCTCTTCGCTTTTCCATCTGCTAAATTTACCCAAACACATTTCGAGAACATATTTCAAAAATGATGCAAGGTTCTTGTTCTTGATAACCAATTCCGCTGTCAACTCGTTCGTGTATGCTCTACTAAAGAAAGGATATTCCAAATGAGTTTAGACGTTTCTTTTCTCGAAAAATTCACGGTTTTCGCTGACTTATTCTTACTTTTCCGCCTTTGTGATCGAAAAGATGTTAAATTCATGCTCTACCGTCATCATATAACATAAATACAACAGAAAAACTTTTTGTAGCTATCATTTAAGCCCTTTCCGGAATATTTCATCTTTCTTTCTTACACTTACGACCACTAACTCTAATATCTTCTCATTTTTAATCTTTTACCACTGAGGCCTTGTTAAACGTTTATTAAATAGATAGTTAAAATCATACAGATGGAAATGATGTCGGAATTATTCCTAAGATATCAAAATACCTATAATAAGAGCACGCTCTCGAAAATGTTAGCTTCATTTTAGAATTTATGGCCTATAACGAGTAAATTTACATTGATTTTGGATTAAAACCGACTTTTTTAAAACTTCCAGTTAAACGCCATTTTTTTTGGCCTGGTATTTTGGCCACTAATGGCAGTTTTGTCATTTTATCCATTAGTGCCCATGTTGGCAATTTGGCCACTCACGGTGGCTGTGTTGGCATTTTAGCCACTAGTGGCCGTTTTGCCACTTTGGCCACTACTGGTTGTTTTTATAGTTTGACCACTTATGGCCGTTTCGGCATTTTGGCCACGAGCAACTGTTATGGCGTTTTGGCCATTGGTGGCCATTTTGGCAATTTGGGCACTCACGGGGGCCGTGTTGGCATTTTTACTACTAGTAGCTGTTTTGGCCTTTTCGTCACTAGTGACCGTTTCGGCATTTTGGCCAAGAGCGGCCATTTTGGTATTTTGGTCAATACTGACTGTTTTGGTATGTTGGCCACTAAAGGCCGTTTTGGCTTTTGGGCCATTAGTGGCCGTTTTTTCCGTTTGGCCAATATGTGGCCGTTTTGGCCTTTTGGCCACTAATGGCCGTTTTGGCATTTTGGCCACTAATGGCCGTTTTAGCCTTTTGGCCACTAATGGCCGTTTTAGCCTTTTGGCCACTAATGGCCGTTTTCGCCTTTTGGCCACTAGTGGTCGTTTTGGCATTTTGGCCATCAGTGGCCGTTTTGGCCTCTTGCCACTAATGACCGTTTCGACCTTTTGGCCACTAGTGGCCGTTTTGGCCTCTAATGGCCGTTTTGGCATTTTGACCATTAGCGGCCGTTTTAGCATTTTGGCCACTAGTGGCCGTTTGGGCCTCTTGGCCACTAATGGACGTTTTCGCATTTTGGCCATTAGTGGCCGTTTTGGCCTTCTAGCCACTAGTGGCCGTTTTGGCCTTTTGGCCACTAGTGGCCGTTTTGGCCTTTTGGCCACTAGTGGCCGTTTTGACCTTTTGGCTACCAGTCGCCGTGTTGGCCTCATTTGGCAACTAATGGCCGTTTTGGCCTTTTGGCCACTAGCGGCCGTTTTGGCATTTTGGCCACTAGTGGCCGTTTTGGACTTTTCGCCTCTAGTGGCCGCTTTGGCCTTTTCGCCACTAGTGGCCGTTTTGGCCTTCTGGCTGTAGAAGAGTTGTACCGCGTCGTGCGTTACTCACGTAGGTCACGCAATTAGGGTACGATTGTATTGTCTCGTAATTGGACCCCCCCTACAGAGATAGACTACTCGTGGTAAGAGACGTGAGTATGTTTTAAAAGTGTTCTGAAGGAGTTGCGGAGCTTTCCCGCGCTCGTGACTAAATAAACGTCTGGAGAATCCGTTAACAGTGTGCTGTGGTTTCTCTCTTACGGATTCCACCGCTACATGGCCACTAATGGCCGTTTTGGCATTTTGGCCACTAGTGGCCGTTTTGGCATTTTGGCCACTAATGGCCGTTTTGGCATTTTGGCCACTAATGGCCGTTTTGGCATTTTGGCCACTAGTGGCCGTTTTGGCACTTTGGCAACTAGTGGCCGTTTTTGCATTTTGACCATTAATTGCTGTGTTTGCTTTTTGGCCACTAGTGGCTGTTTTAGCCTCTTTGTCATTAGTGGCTGTTTTGGCATTTTGGCCTCTTGAGGCCGTTCTTGCATTTTGGTCACTAGTGGCAGTTTTGGCCCTCTAGGTAGTAGTGGCCGTTTCTGCCTTTTGGCCACTAGTGACTGTTTTTACATTTTGGTCACTCGTGGCCGTTTTTGTATTTTGCTCAATAGTGGTTCTTTTGGCCTTTTGGTTACTAGTGGCCGTATTTACATTTTGGCCACTAGTGGCTGTTTTTAGATTTTGGCCACTCGTGGCGGTTTTTGTATTTTGCCCAATAGTGGCTCTTTTGGCCTTTTGGTTGTTAGTGGCCGTATTTACATTTTGGCCACTAGTGGCTGTTTTGGCTTTTTGGCCATTAGTAGCTGTTTTGGCTTTTGGCCACTAGTGGCCGTTTTGGCCTTAGTATTAGCCACTCGTGGCCGTTTTGTCATTTTGGCCGCTATCGGCTATTTTGGTGTTTTGGTCACTAGCGGCCGTTTCGTCAGTTTGGCCACTAATTTCCGTTTTGATATTTTGGCCACTCGTGGCTGTTTTGGCATTTTGGCCATTTTAATTTGGGGTTTTGTCCGGTAGCGGCCGTTTTGGCGTTTGGATGATGGTAATACGAAAAAAAGAATAATTAATGTAAAACCCTATCTAATTACACTGTCTATAAAACTGTTTAGTCCTTCAAGTCCAATATGTCCAAAATTATCTTGTTATTTGACGTTTTTATGCCCTGCTATCCTTTATCCCCAAAACACCAACTGTGGGACTCTATATTGTAACTGAGACAGGTCTGCGTATGACTGACTGTTCCTTTTTTTTTTAAACTGCATGGAGCGCATGTTGGTTAGTTAGTTTATTTATTTTTATTTATTTAGTTACTTTCTTTTTGCTTGTGCGTGTGTATTTATCTTTTTATCATTACTGTATGAGAAAGGATTGGCACGAGATAAGAATATATTTACTCTGCTCGCATGCGTTTAGACACGACTGCCATGAGATTGGTATCCTCGTGCTCAGAAAAGAAATTGCGGAAGGTTACCAGCAAACTCTTGGGCCAATCGAGGTAGGATATTCACTTAGTGTCACAGCGTAGAGTTTCCTACCAAGATTTACATCATTTAATTGATGGAGGCTAACCAACTAAGCTGATCAAAACACATCACCTCAAAATGAAATGAAGCCTGGGTAAAAGTGATTAAAGAACCTTTTCTTTTGAGACAATAACGTTCGAAATTCGTTCCTTTTGCGTACCTTCGTCTTACGGGCTGTAACACAGGTTAATTTTGGTTTTGTCAACTGAGTTGATAGTGCGGATGGCCGCCAGAAAGAGTTTCAAAGCTGACGTTTTGAGCGTTAACTCTTCGTCAGAGCGAATGTAGCACAGGTTAATGTGACACAAGGTAATCGCCGGTCGTGACTTATGATAATGCTACCAAACTTTGCCATTAGACATTTTCACCCCGCAGCTTTAAATCTCCATTTTTACCGCCGCTTACTCGCAATATTCCAAATGAAAGGGAAATCCTGATTACCATCCATGACCTTCAAATTCGCAAACAGTTTATCTAATTATCAACAAATAGGGCAATAATTTTCTTTTTACTTAAAAAAAAAAACTTGATTAGATCAGGAACAGCAAGTAGGACTGTCGCCAGATATGAGTTTGATGATCTTATCTTAAACAGATCATCAAAACCGTACCTTAAAAGTAACGTATTGATCTAAAAATAAAAAATTAATTACGATGTTTTCAAACTGACAGACTACAATTCTCGCCCAAGGATGCAGGCGAGATCTTTTATAATGTGGGAGGGGATTAAGAAAAAGGGGTTGAGATTAAACCATCTAAGATCTCTGTCATCATACAGGCATATGTTGCACAAATATTTTGGATCCACTTATATTAAATCCACATACCGTATATTGAAGCCGCTCTTTCATGTACAGCGTAATCTTATTCTGTAACTAAGTGACTTTTAAGGTAAACATTTTTATGTTTCATCTGTCCGTAAGGGTCATACGTTTTAGCTTCCCAAAGGAGCACCATAGTTTGTGAATCTGGATCAGATTTCGCCCAGATTTTCAGTTTCGTCATTTGCAAGCCAACCTTCTGAGCCATCATCGGTAATTCTCGTTAACTCTTGGAGTGCAGTTTTCTCTTTTGCTTTTCTAGATGGCAAGTATAGTAAACTGATTTATTGTTTTCCCCTTTCAGTAAAACGAAATTTCCTTTGGTCATTCTGTAAGTCACAAAACAAAAGAGAGAAACTGAGAAATCAGCGTTTTCTAACGACTTTTAAAGGCACACTTTTAAAGGAAATCTCGATTTTAATCCCAGTTACAAAAAAAAAAAACAAATCCCTAAGGTCTAAAAGAACATGTTGTTCATCTTTGCCGATGACATAATAAGTATGGTATGAGCCGATTTGAAGCTACATGATTAGAATATACGTGGGTTTTCATGGAAATATGTTTTGATATTGACACTACATTGAAACATCATCGGCGAGAATTATTCAATATTTTGCGGCAAGCATAAACCTTAAACGACTTAAGTCCTAATGACATCATTTACGATCAAACACAGCTTTTCTTTCGCAACATATTGAAAGTTTGCGTTACTGTTAGAAAAGTTTAAATGTCGCATTCATACTAATATAGCGAATGAAAAAAAATTGCTTTAAAGATTCGGATCATTTTTACGTCAGATATCCCTTGCTATCTTACATTCTGTCCGGTTTTATAAACTTCTTGATGGACGTTGTTTATCAACATGACAATAGATTTCGCAACAGTGCCAGATCACCATTACACAGGTGACCACCTGTTCTAAGTGACGCGTGAAAAATTGTAAATCTCCCTGCCTGCCGCAGATATTAATTTCATATTTTTATTTTTCCATTTGCCTAGCCCAATATATTTCTCAAAGACAAGTTTTCTTTTCCTTCGGCTCTAGATTCTCAGCTACAACTTATCTAAATAGCTTTTTAATCAGGCGCTTTTCTTAAGCGATCTCATCTGTCAAACCCTAGGCTTTTACTACCAATTGATATCTCATTAAGATGATTTCTTAAAACCTAGAAAATGCCAAGTCCCCTGAAAATAACAAAAAACTCGCTGGTAATAGGTGAACATTTATTGCCAAGGAGACTTTCACTCAGCAAAGGTTGTTTCATTTAAAGCGACAAGAAAAACATACAGAGTTCAAACCGTTTACTTTAAACTAATTCTGTCGTCATGGATTTCTTCCAAAACAGCTGCTGTTGTGATATTGAAATGTGCGCGGTAATAGCAGCCCACAAGCGCAATTTGAGATGGATGAATATTTCCCGAAATACCACTTATATCATGACTAAGCTTTAAAAAAAGACTTTGAAACTAACCAAGGCCAAGGAAGATACCATGATGCGAACATCGACGTGATCAAGGTATGTTCGTCGAGAGTGACTCTTGATGTAGTATTATTCCTTAATTTTCTTCTTTTTTTTTGTTTTCTCCGTCTTAGTACCATTAACTCGCCATAAAAATTAACGCTTCGTAAAATCTTGTGGAGAGCGTGTTTGTTTTCTATGCTGGGTGTGTTTTTAACGACAAGGGCTGAAAGTTTAAAAAATTGTAGCCGTCAATCGAGTGCACAAGTTCAATACCGCGGAAACAAATAATTTGTAAACACAGAAACGCTTGACTAAGTTCTTGAGTACATCCACGTGCTTTAAAAATACCCACGGTGTGCTTCGAGACTGAACATGAAGTAACCTTCAAAACTTTGCCACATTTTCGTGTTACACTGGTTTAGCGAGACTCCACTGTCGATAATTTCGGCAGCAAATGGCTCTTATTGGATTTCAAATCGACGGCAAAGCCTGTGTGTAGAGCAAATATATCAAGACCGATTTTATCGCTTAGTCATATGGAGACTTGTTAAGGATCGTTTACTTCTGAAGCAAGGTGAGTTAATCAGTCAAATCAGTTAAATTTTTAACCAAATTTACACCTCAATCAACCTGCATTAACAAAGACAAAACAAAAAAATTAGGCGATCAGCGAATTCAAATTAGAAAACGCCCCAGCCCCTTATTTTATACAATAGAGGCTTCCTAGAAGCACAGAGGTCCCTCTACATTTTCTTAAAGCCGTAGCACACTTGAACGATACAGCGATTCACAGATTTTGGTCTACGGAAAACTGCTCAGCTGGCTATAGCAATCAATACTGAAAGGCCGAGAACTTTGCTGTTTTGCTATCCACTCAACGGGTGGTTCAGGCCATCTTTTAAAATCTGAAAAGAAAATTATGAATCGATTTTATACTTCAATTAGGTTATATTAGCGAGAAGAGAACAAGGAAATTAAGTGAGCGTGAAATTGAAAGGAATATATGGCTCTGCTTCTATATATGATAATTGGTTCGGTTAATCACTTAAAGATTTTTTCAAGGTAATCTGCGACTTTGGCTGTCAAAACACTTGAATTGCCTAGATATAACACTGCTCTTTTTGATGTCAGCTCAATAGGGAATTCGAGGAAAGAAGGGGAAGGCAAATTGCGCACCGGCTTTGGATGAATGCTTAACTAACTGATAGGGCGAGCTCCTGAAGAACGCCTGTGGCGTATGTTTTCTATGACAATCTTTGCAAAATTTCATAACAAAAATTTAATAATTCAGGGTCGTCTTTTAAACTCTCGAGTGCATATCGGAGTCCTTTGAGGTAAAATGAACTCGCTACCTTTTACTAAAGGTAAGACTTATATCTTTTCTACCTCAACTCCGGCAGTGGGTGGCCCATCTTCTAAACCACATCCTCTCATAAGACAAGCTACTAAAAACTTAAATGCACTGAATCGATATATCTCAGTAATATTAGAGAACTAACCCCCGTCCACTTTGATAACAAGATAAACTCAAACAAACGTCATGCAGGACTGAGCTCGCAATATCAATTGATCTCTCAGGGTTTTAAGAACGAAATTGCGGCTCCCGTACGTCAGCAAGTGCAATCGTACTTGTTTTCTACCGTGCAACCGACAATCATCAGATAAAGCGAACAGTCACAATTCTACTGGAGCTTAAAATTGAACGTGCTCAAAGCAAGTTGTTTTTATTCGAGAATCATTCTACAGCACAGGTCAAGCTTGCCTTCAATGGGCTTGTTTGAAAGTAACAAGCGTTTAAAAACCGCTAAAGAAAATTTTATTCGATTATTTCCAAATTGTCGCCTATTTCACGACTTGAACTCGAAAAGGTTTTTGAACTTTGTTAACCTGTGAGAGGAAATAAATTTCAGTAGTCTTCAACTTCAAGATGAGAAATGGCAATATGGGTTAAAAAGAAATAAGCTCAGCTTTTGTTCCCTCGCTTTTAATACAATAGTATTGTTATCAACAGCCTCTCGAATGGTGTTTCGGTAAACCGTTACAAGCTAAGAAAAGTTACTACGTGTTCCAAACTGCCCGTGCCTTTAAAAAGAAAATGGAGAAAAAATGTACGGATGCTTGTTATCTTCTATGTTTGACGTTGAATAAAGGGGGAAAGTTTCTAAAGAACCTTTGGTGCTGCGTCGGTAGGGGTATAGCAAGATAATTTGGTTTTATAATATATTCATAATGTAAAATAGTCATCGTTAAGAATTTCTGATCTGACGTTTCGAGCGTTAGCCCTTCGTTCAAGCAAAAGGCGCATGATTTTGTTATCAAGCATCCCATCACACAATCATTGCTTGATGACGATTCTTTCGACACAAAAAGTCAAAGTAACTCAAAATATCGCGTGAGAGCCGGTATAATAGATAACGAATATTGGTGGTGGAAAATGAAAACGCACTCATAGATAAGTTATATATTTACCATCACATGCAAGCAAAGAAGTCAATATCAAATGAAATAAGCACGCACGACCTCCCATAACTTCACAAACCTTCAGGTTTTTGACTTCTAACCGTTGACAGGCACTATTGTTATTGAAAAGAGGTATAGTTACTGTTCCCTTAGTGGAATATGTTAAGTCGGTGACTCGCTTCTGTTTACTCTAACATCCGTTGACTAAACACAATACATCACTGCAGATTCCGTGATAATTGTCGAATGAAATGACGCAAAGCAAGTTATATCAGTATCCTAAGGCTCGATCATGTTTCTTTCCCTTCACAATGCAACATTTATCTAACGGGAAATCCTTCCTTTCAGATATAGCTCTCTGCTATTTTCCCAAATTAGTTGCAAATTTAAATTTGCGTGGTAAAACTGAATTGGAAAAGTAACTGCTTATGCGTCGGATGATTTTTTTTACCGAGTGTTTATTGCCGCGCAATAACTGTTGCTTTATGCCTAGGTAGTGGAAGAGATATGTCATTCCTTTCCTTAATCCATGTTATATGAACATATTTTTTCGCGAAAAGTCATCAACACGAGGGTGAGACTTGATTATAATTAAATTACTCAAACCACGAGCGAAGCCAAAACATTTTGAGTGAACACCTGGCGTTTAGGTTAATGAACGTGTTTTTGAATAGAGCAAGAGAAGCCGGAAAAAATAAGCAAGTGATAGACAGGAAACGTAATTAGAATCATTCCAAGAACTAATCGGCAAACAAGGGTTCTCTGCATGTTTACTTTGCAAAACTTTCTAACAGAAGGCTTCAGAAATGTAAGTAGTATGTTTACTTCAAGTATATGTCCAAATATCACTTTTGTGATATGATTGCATTCATAAACATTGCGCGCGCTAATTGGTCCAACGGACTCGAAATTCATAAACAAAAGAGGGAATGTCTTCCCCTAATTTATTTGCAATAA
This sequence comes from Stylophora pistillata, assembly GCF_964205215.1. NCBI lineage: Eukaryota > Metazoa > Cnidaria > Anthozoa > Scleractinia > Pocilloporidae > Stylophora > Stylophora pistillata. Next base: position 30,534,476 of record NC_142524.1, read on the forward strand.
TCTAACGCATGCTTTTATAAGGCTGCCAATTAATACATCTTCAACAGATTCTTTCGACGCCGCCAAAAGTGAATCGAAATTGTTTCCTTCTGCAACAAGACTGACGAAACTCACGCGCTGTGTAAAGTGAGCCCGGAATAACCAAGAAACGTAGTGGTACGTTTTGTTTTCCATACAACGGCGTGCAATAGGGTAGAAAGTGCTCATTGCAAAAGCAAACTAGGGATATTCTGAGTTCAAACCGTTAGCAAAAAGCCAATACAAATTCTAAGACCTTTCTAAACTTGACACAGCTTCACTTACGATTCACTTCCAAATTACCTCCTGATTCTTATAGAAAACAAAGGAGGCTCCCGCCGCGTTACCATAGAGTTAGACAACAGAACTCCGGCCCGCTTAGATGAAAGAACTGCAGAAACACGCGTGTGCAATTGCCTTTTTTTTAAATAGATATATTCTCCTACTTAAAGATGTACATCAACTCCACGGAGACACTAGCCTGGAAAACTCAGCATTCCGAATTTCATTCCTTAAGATAGAAGCCACGATTTAACGATAAGTCAATAAAGAACTTTAATGAAATCAGGGCCAGAAACATCTTTGAAGAAAAAAGAACCTTAAAAATTTTTCTTGTTCCTGTTTATTTTTTGAATTCTAAAATTAATAAAATCTAGTCGATCGAAACTACCTGATAAAATTTTTAAATGCTATTTTCTATCTCATTGTTTTTTTTCTTGAGTGGAAGTTCAGCTACCTTGATAAAGTTTGGCGTCTTTTTCTGAGGTGCTCAGAAATTACAGCATAGCAAAGATTGGGCTGAGATCTGGCCGAAAGGCTATTTGGACTCTATTTCCACAGTTATGATCTCGCGCGGCAAGGTAAAACTAATACATTAAAAATTTATTCTTTTTCAGAACTGCAACTAGACGTTTGTTGTGAAACGATCATGGCCCAGCCTCATGCATTTCTCATCCTTTTGTCAGTGCTTTTGCCGTCGGTGACATCAAAGATGGCCCAAAGAGAAGTCCGCCATTGCAAATATCCTTCAGCCGGCTCTTGCAAACAGAAGTGTGACATCCACGAGAATTGCAAAATGTCATGTCCCAACCTTAACAAACCATGTGATCAACTTTGTGAAAATGGCCCGTGTGATATGAGTTGCGTTACGCAAGACGGTTGCTATCAGGAACAGTGGTGTGATATCTTCGCGCCGCAAACCTGTGGAACGGTGCGCTGCACAACAACAAACTGTACACAGGCATGCGATGATGGTGCGTGCAACTTGACCTGTCAAGCGCGTTCACACTGCAAGCAGTCATGCCAGGATGGATCGTGTAAAATGAGATGTCCGAACGGGCGTCACTGTGATCAGGTATGACTAGGGTACCGTTTCTTATTATCCCTCGATTAATATTGGGCTCACTATGTGCAGAGGAATGTACAGAACCCTGCCAGGCGGGCGGTTTATCTAACTTAAAACCCCTCATTCCAATGTATGTAACGGAAATTCTCTTCAAAAAAAATTTTTCAGATTTATTATTGGTCGTCAACTGTCAACCCACTGAGTCGTGATTTTTGTCCCATTAGAGCAATTTTTAATTGAGCGTTGAAAGTAATCCAGGATCGCATTGGTTTTGTTTCACTTCGTTCTGTGATTGGTCCAGAAGACTCACGCTTCTCTCTCAACCAATCAGATTCAAAACTAAAACCAATCGCGACTTGGTCACCTGCATTTTCCCGCGCTTGAGCAGTTTGCTTGTTCTTACTTCGAGTTCTCGTTGGCTGCTCGTGATGTTTCCTTCCTGTGATAGGCCCAAAAAACTCATGCCACTTTCTCAACCATTCATATTTAAAACTGAAACCAATCGCGACTTGGTCACCTGCATTTTCCCGCGCTTGGGGAGTTTTCTTGTTCTTACTTTGAGTTCTCGTTGGCTTTTCGTGTTGTTTCCTTTCCTCTGACTGGCCTTTGCGATTGCTTTGGCTTTTGTTTTTCAACACTTAATCGAAATGCACTCTAACTCTACAATTGTTTTTATTTCTTTGTCAGGACTGCATTGGTGGTAACTGTCAAGCCCTCTGTAAAGCCAAGGAGAGATGCGTCCAAAACTGTTTCGAAGGACGCTGTCCAATGAGGTGTGTCTCGGATCAGTGTCAACAGTCATGTCAAATGGGAGAATGCTCTTTGAAATGCAGAACTATCAACGACTGTGAGCAGCAGTGCTCGTCCGACTGCCCTCTGGTGAGCTGCCGCAGTAAAGAGGGCTCTTGTAAACAGGTTAGTAAATGTATAAAAGGTTGCTTTCAGTTATCAAGGGAAGGCATAGCCGGGAGTAGGGTGGCGTCAAAGACTTGCAGTCCTCCACTCTCATCCCTAGGGGATAGTGTCTCTCATATCAGAAGCTTATTCTCTTCACTCCGGCCCCGCATCCTGCTCCCTCTGTAACCCCTGGGTCTGTATAAGACTGGTTTTTAAATAACTAGACTAAACAATCGCCATTTTTTTATCGCATAGAGGGAGGGGGAGAGGGGGGGAGAGGGAGGGAGGATCGGGGGAATTTGACTGTGATAATAAATTTCCTGATCTCCCCAAAGGCCCTGTAAAATTCTTATGTCTTCCCCCTCCTCCTCATTGTCAGTTAGTTGGCAGTCAATTATCTATAGTCCTCCCCCCCCCTTTACATTCTGTTCGAGTCGAGGAGATAAAAATGACTGGTGCCTTTATTTATACTTACAAAACGCAGCTGGGATTCGGTGGAAGGAAGATGATCATGCGAGCCAAAACTATTGGCTACCAGGAATGCCACGGTGGTAACTGCCAGCAAAAGTGCACGACAGATTTAAGATGCTACCAGCATTGCGGGGGAAGCTGCAATCAAGAGTGCAACACCGGCAAAATATGTTACCAGTATTGTACCATCGATGGTAGCTGTGACCAAGTATGTAACTCCAACAAATGCGTGCAGAAATGTGGTCAAGGAAGAAACTGCAACATGACTTGCAGAGCGATGTGGCAATGCGAGCAGGTATGCTGCCGGACCATTTTTTAATAAGAAAATTCTCATATTTTGAGTAATCAGTTAAATTGATTTGACAACCCGGCAAAATTGGGCTCAAGAGCTCAAATATCCAGATGTGACGCTCTTGAATAGTTCTCCGTGAGCTTATAATTTTAGAATAACTACTGAGAGCGACAGAACCCGCTAATATTGTGGCGCTTACCTTTTAACCAATAAAATTGTCATTAACTGAGTTTAACAAACAAACGGGTGTTTCATCTCTTTGCAGCAATGTCCTCAAGGTGGTTGTCAAGGGGTCTGCAATTCACCTTCGTGCTTTCAGCTTTGTGATTTAGGTGGCTGTTCTTTCGAATGCAATGGACCTCACTGCCATCAAAATTGCTCGGGGGGCGGCTGTACATTGAGTTGCCCTTTGGGCGCAAAATCGTGTGTGCAGCACTGTCCGGCTCAAAACTGTAGCATAACAAGAACCACGGCGGAGGAAAATGGTTACTTTATGGCTAAAAGCTCGTCAGACGATAACGGGATCCTCTTTAACAGATTTAAAAAGACGGCAAACCATGGCAGTGTTTGGTTGCCCTTTTCTTTAAACTTCATGAACGCTATCGCCTTCTACGCGGTGTGGGTTGTATTAACTTATTGATTGAGAGCAGTTTACAATAGTGTCAAAAATCAAATACAAAAATAATCCGAGCAGAGGTTTACATTTTATTAGCCAATGAAATCCTAAAATGAAAACAAGCAAACTGTTAGAAGCGCGGGAAAACTTGGATGACCAAGCCGCCATTGTTGTTAGTTCTGCATCTTATTGTTTGAGGGGAAAGCGCGAGCTTTTTTAAGACTAATCACGGAGCAAAAGAAAGACGCGCTTTATTTTCGACATTTAAGGTGGCTAAACACAGTTTTCGCGCGCGCACAAGGACTGCAAAAGACAAACATGCCGTCAATAGAGCGGTCATTTTATGTACTCAACACGTATCCGCACCATCTGTGCTATTTTTCTCTATAGTTGGCGCAGTGTATTGATATTATTGTATTATTACAAAGACATGTAAGAAAAGTTAAACGGTGCAAAGAACCCAGCAATTCTCAGCTCTTTCGTCGTCATCGAAAGAACCCAGTTAAATGCAGCGCATGCGTAGTAAGTCAAGAAATTGCGATTGAATGGAAAATTGCTCTCTAGGAAATATGCCATTTCTTGAGAACCACTCATTAGAATTCCACGAAATTTGGCACGAAAATACTTTAGGAAATAAGTAACTGGAGCATTGAAAAAATTTGGTTTTTAACAAAGGAAATTCTAGATAATCGAGTGAACCTTCAACAATGGGTAATTAAAGATATCTGTTAAATTGTTAGCAAAATGGTGTTAACTTGTGAGTATTGTTACAAGCTCGTTTCATGCAAATTATAAAAGAAATTTAATGACTAGATTTTCGACAAATAAACAAAACTGATTTTTAAGGCCTATTCATATTTATCATGTCGCCATGGCAGCGGCACTTACGTCGGCTTAACTATCAAAAAAAAGAAAGTTTGTGTTGTTAACTTGCTTGCTGCTAGTTTTGGCGACCGAGAGATCAAGGGTATTAGAAAAAATGGTGAAAGAAACACAGGTATCAAAAACTGTGTTCAGTCACCCTAATTGAAAATTGTTCTAGATCACTAGCTACCAGGCTTGGAGTGCGTAAACCAAAACGAAACCAACACCACAAGGTGCCCACTTACCAAGTTTTTTTGTACATATACAAGAGCAGATAACTGTACAAAATTAAGTCTGTTTTAGGCTTAAAGACTTTGTGAATGAAACCAATAGTATTTAAACAAATGTGATTACAGGAAACTTAACAAAAACCAAAACCACACTTCTCATTTGGGAATTCATCAGCATTATAATAATACATTTGTTTACAGAGAAAAATAAAAATAAAATTATTTCTTAATGCCATTGTACACTGTAAATAGAGAATATTTATAATAGCAAAACAATATTTTATAAATACTTAATGCTATCATTATCTGTGATATATCTAATTTGTAGATATTTAATTAGGTGACCTTGTAATCCAGTTCATTTTCTTGATTGACTAAAATAACTCATAGATTATCATGATAAAATCTGTAAAAAGAGATTATATCTATTGAATAAACATCTCAATTATGTAAATTTTATAATCATATCAATTCTCAATTACAAATCAGTGGCATTTCTAGGGAAGGCCCACTTCCCCCCCCCCCCCCCTTACTTTGGGTGAAAAAAAAAATGCAGAGAAGAAAAGCTGGTAGGTGAATACACACAAAAAAATGCCTACCCCCTCCCTTAACACAACGTCTGGATCTGCGACTGCAAATAGCCCTTACTTTTTGCTCAACTTAGCTGATGCAACATGAGAATTACTCAGTGAATCCTGTCCAGCCTTAACCTATTTTACAAATTACTGTGCAATCGATAATTTAACAAATGTTACAAACCAAGGAGATTTAACTAGCCGACTGACTAACAAATCAACATCAAGGATGAGTGTTCTTGGACATTGAAATGTATAGCAACCCCATGGTAGTTAGTGAAGTTATTTTGTGCTCAAATGCAGATTTATTTGTCTTCACTTAGGTTTATACATTCAGTTAAAGTTTGAGTGTGTCAATGCTATACTTAAGCCTGCTGAGTCTCACAACAACTTTGTTGGAACACTATCATGCCTAATGTTAACCAACTATGGTAGGAATATGCCACTGCAGTGCTGTTGTAATTCCTCCACTCAAACAGAAATTAAAGGTTGAGAGCTGGATCTCTGGGGGGGGGGGGGTGAGGCATCAGTATTTCTCACCATGGCATTCATCCCAAAAATTAGCAGCTTTGTGCTCAATTTGATTGAGAAAATAAAATGTAAGAAGCAATGTATGGGGAAAAAAGTTGAATACCTCATATTTTTATTATCAGGTAATCTTTCATTTATCTTGCATGTTCATAAATATTAACAACCATAAAATTAATCGTCTTGAAGTATGGTTCTTCAGTATAAAGTCCAAATTCACAATAAATGAAGGAGTTTATCTTGCAGTCCTTACATTTTTGTTTCAAGGCTGAGACAATTGGTTTGGTTTCATAATCTTGAAGTTTACTCATCCTTGCCTTGCGTCTTAAATATGACCGCTTTTCCACGGCAATTTTAAGATATATTCTCCAAAACAAGTCCACAGACATTGTGTCAGTCCATTGTAAATATTCTTGATGCAATGTCTGAGATAATCCAGTCAATGCCATCCAAAAGCTTCTCTCCTGTAACTGCACTGCACCACTGAATGTTCCAATGATGTGTCTTGATGGATTCCAAATCAAGAGCCTGATGATAGAAAAAGATAATAACAATGACTCCTCTAAGATACTTGAAGCAGCTTTAAAGATGGTCAAAGGATTGAAGCCTCCTTCTTTCTAAGACAATTTTTCCTCTTTAATAATAAATTCCTGTCTGATTTGATTTTACTGTGCCAGTCAATAACACGTAAACTCTGATGTGAACTAAACTGTAGTGCACTTGTGTGGCCACACCCAGGGTCTATTGTGAAGACAATTTACAAATGGTTAGGTATTTCTTGAAAATCTCACAAGGCTACAAGAGGTTGATATTTGCAATGCTTCTAGAGTATACTTTTTCATCAAGTACTTTCTCTGGATCTGCCCTTAGAAATACATGTACATCTTGCACTTTTATGGTTAGAGTGCCGGATTGTGTTGTGTGGGAGGTCAAGGGTTTCAGCCCCAGCCAGACCAATGGTTATGGTCTTAAAATGACTGAGGAGAATTTGCTAGCTTTCTATGATATCAAGAAATGGATAGATATTCTAGTCTTCTTGGATAAGGACGAATAAACCGTAGGCCCCATCTCCTGCAGGGTAAGGGGTAGGAGACGTTAATTTCCCATGCACAAGATCACTGTGTCGTGGATGTCCTCCCCCGGGGTGGGATGGGTGGGTTTACTGGGCTCACCGTAATTGGCGCAAGCTGTGGCTGTGTCCCTACATGTCGGCGAAGCTAATAAACTAAACTAAACTAAACTAATCACACAATATAGTCTTTATTACTGATGAGTTGCAACAATACTTAACCCTTGCAATCCCAGGAGTGACCAAGACAGAACTTCTCCTTACAATATCAATACATTATCAGGCAGACACCTCATGAAAATGAAAATGTAAAAGAATATCAAGTAGGGGACCATTAGTTGATCCAATATCAAATTCCCCAAACTTACACCATAAAAATTGTATGGCATACAGTACAGCGAATTACTAAATAGATCGCGGGAGTGAAAGGGGCAAACAGTTGGTAAAATTGTATCAAAAACGTAACAGTTTCTACAGATAATACGATACTCACATCTCTGATGTCTTCAGCAGACAAGGCACCAGGCAGGTCCTGCTTATTGGCAAACACTAATAGAGTAGCACCTGCAAGCCTCTGGGTGAGTAAAATTAAATTATTTGAAAAGGAAAAATTACATTAGAAAGTTAAAACCCATAACAAACAAATGTGGTTAAATATATATATAAGATGCCAATCTTGTAAAGCCTTGTGCCTCTCAAATCATAAGGTGAGTAGTTTGGTTAAGTTCTTTTATTTTGCTTCCAAAGCTTTAGTTGTAGTTGTCAGGGAGTAGAACATAATATCTAACTGTAACATGTACACACACAACTTAACCATAGACATAAATTATGTGAAATCCTTAAAGCATGGCTAGTTCTTAAATACAAATGAATAAAGGCTGATAGTTTCTAAAGAAACTGTTTGGGGCTGTGTCGGTGGGGATAACAAAATAATTTGGATATATCAACAAAGTTGAAATGGTAAATTGGCCACCGTAATGATTACAAAAGCTGACGTTTCGAGCGTTAGCCCTTCGTCAGAGCGAATAGAGGAATTGTGGGTTGTGTGTGCTTTTACAGGCAGAAAATGGAGCTAAGTTTTTCTACCTTTAAAAGCACACACAACCCACAATTCCTCTATTCGCTCTGACGAAGGGCTAACGCTTGAAATGTCAGCTTTTGTAATCGTTACAGTGGCCAATTTACCATTTCAACTTTGTTGATATATCCAAATTATTTAGTTCTTAAATACAGTCTGCCCTTGGTAAAAAGCCTACTATTTTTGAATACTCCGGTTACCTCTTCTAGAAGGAGACCTTTCAATTCCTCCTTGCAGTCCACCAGCCTTCTTCTGTCAGCACTATCCACCACCCATATCAAACCATCTGTGCTTTCAAAATAATTTCTCCAATATGATCGAAGAGACTTCTGTCCTCCAACATCCCAAATATTTAACTTGAATCTATAATACCAAAAGGTTGAGAGAGCAGAAAGCAAATCATTATCTTCAAGAAAAGTACGACATTTTTTAATTTAGAAGACATGTTTCGATGTTACGAACATCATCGTCAAATAGTCAACATCAAATAGTCTGCAACTGACAATGATGTTTGTAACATCGAAACATGTCTTCTGAATTAAAAAATGTCATACTCTTCTTGATTCCATAGTACTTTTACAATCAAGTTTAATCCACAAGTTATTTTTGTATACACTAAAACAACACAGTTGAATTTAGTCGCCTTATCCACATCCTTGCATTCACATCCCCTTATTCGCATCCACACAACTGTTTAATTTATTGTAGAGAATCCCTGAGACGCACTGCTTACATAAAACTGTGGTTTGGATTAGACCTCCGGTAAATAACCAGCCCAAAAATTTTTCAACTGCAAAAAAAAAAAGGTTGCAACCGCTCCCCAGTTAGCTCAATTGATTAGAGCGCCAGATTGTGTCGTGCGGGAGGTTGAGGGTTTGAGCCCTGGCCAGACCAATACTCATGGTCTTAAAATAACTGAGGAGAATTTGCTACCTTTCTATAATATCAAGAAATGGATAGATATTCTAGTCTTCTCGGATAAGGACGAATAAACTGTAGGTCCCGTCTCCAGCAGGGTTAGGGGTAGGAGACATTAATTTCCCACGCACAAGATTACTGTGTGGTGGATGTCCTCCCCTGGGGTGGGATGGGTGGGTGTTCACAAGGTCCCATTTAAACTAGCTATCTGTTAAACTGGGCTACCCTCTATAAAGATTTGTAAATACATAGTTTACATAACCAAGGATAATTTTAACCTTCAGTGAATAAAGGTATTGTACACAGACAACACAACACTGATGACATTGGGAGACATGGTGGCCAAACGATTAGTGCTGCACTCTGGGTTAACCCTTTCACCCTTGAGATCTCAATTATTAATTCTCCTTACTTTCTGCCGTACAATTCTAATGATGTTAGTTTAGAGAATTAGGTTTTGGATCAACTAATAATCCCCTTATTCATATTTTATTTCTTTATTCTCATCACTTGTCTGCTTGATATAATTGTGCTGATATTGTAAGGAGTAAAATAATTCTGTCTTGGTCACTCATGGGAGCTAAAGGGTTAAGAGTTCCTGGTTCAAAACCTGGCAGGGTTTCTGTGCTGTGTTCTTGGGCAATACACTTTACTCTCACACTGCCTCGCTATACCCAGCAGCATAGGTAACAGCAAATTAACAGGGAAGCCTGGTGAAATGCCAAGGGAGAGGGGAGCTGGGAAAACCTTGCCACGGATGGTATCACATCTAAGGGAGGGGTAAAGACACTCCTACTTGCTTTATGCTAAGGAAACCAAGATAACTTCTGACTGGATGAGCCACTTGGCCTGCTGGTTAACTGGCTCGTTTACAGACTTTACCTACCTACCTACCTACCTTTACTCTGTCAAACATATAAGTGGGAAAGTGGATGGTGGATGAAAAGGGAAAAGGGATGAATGGATGGGTAGACAGACAGATGGACTGACAAGCATGAATGCAGACCAACTGGTAACAAACAGGCAGACAGAAGCACAGACACACACTCATAGTGAAACAGAAAGACAGATAAATGCACACAGACATACAGACAGGCTGACAGACACATGTACAGACACACACTCATAGTGAAACAGAAAGACAGATAAATGCACACAGACATACAGACAGGCTGACAGACACATCTACAGACACACACTCATAGTGAAACAGAAAGACAGATAAATGCACACAGACATACAGACAGGTGGACAGACACATGTACAGTCAAACACTCACAGAGATAGATATACAGAAACAGATGGAAAAACAGAAGGACAGGCAGGGATGCTGACAAACTGAACGACAAATAAAACACAGGCACTGACATTATTCCTTACTCTTTATGCTCTAGGGTTTTGATATTAAATCCTAAAGTAGGTTCTATTGTGTTGATATCTTCTCCATTGAACTTCTTTAAAATAGTTGTTTTTCCAGCATTATCAAGTCCTCTGTAGAGCAAAGTCAAGGGTACAATCCAATATTTTGTCCTGCCAAACCAACTGATACACCTTGGGCACTATTACTGTATTTCATCTTCCAAAAAACAACACACTGAAAACGGATATTTCCTACAATACATCAAAGGATACAGCATCAGAATTCTCATCTCTTTCTCCTTTTGCTTCATCTTCTTTAAAATAGTCAACAGTCCCATACTGTTTTCCGTGAAAAACTATTCTGAACGTAACTGAGTTTTGAGGCTCACCGGCGCCATTTTCTTTTTGGTTAATATTACACGACCCTAGTTTGGATTTACTTATTACCGCTGGCCAAGAAAAATAAGGGTACAGAAATCAAGATGGCGGCCGTTGGTCGCACTCGTGTTCGGCTTTCAGAAGCTTCACAAGCCTTCCAAAGTGACGATGCAGACGCCCGTGCAGCTTCAGGAGAATATACTGCTGAAGATTCTACATCAGAAAAGGTTACAGATGATTTTTTAAGAGTACGATGATCAGATTTCGTCCATTCGCAGATATGCTAAATTCGTGGACATTTCCATAGCCTGTAGCTTCAATCAAGGATGTTTCCTTTGGTAGTGTTTTGTTGAGAGAAAGATAAGTGAATCTGTGCATAGTAATGATTATCATAAGCTAGTGTTAGATTGAACGTACTCAAACAACATTGGCATTTTCAGGTCATTGATTTGCTTAATCAAGCTCAGCTGGAAAAGGAAAACAAACTAAATTGTCTGAAACAGGTAAATAAGCTTGGTGTATCCAGCCACAGAGCAGTGCTCAGTGGTGTACAGCTGTCCCTCATTCGAAGGTTAACACTTAATACAGGCGGATATGTTCTGATTTGCTTGGTATCTTTTTACGATCAATTAGCAAAATTTCTGCTTGTATTATATGATAATCCATCGAACAAGGGATTTATTGTTCCACTGTTATTTCATTTTCTGATATTTTGGCTTCTAGTTTTTGAACAACTTCCTACGGCCTTATTCGAGCTTGGTACTGATCACTTAAAGCGTGCGTGGATGATGAAAACAACAGAAACGAAACAATTTATCTGATGGATCTGATGGGCTTCAAAGTTTGTTGCTGAAAAATTCATCGCAAAAAAATTGAGAAAAGTAAAAGTTGGGATTGCTCACAGTGGTCATCATTTTGTTGCTCCTCGTTCTGTTGGTATTTTTGCCTTGTTATACAGTGTATTACAGTGAACATGAGTGCAGTATGGAATGTGCTTGAGGACATTACAGATATTCTTACACCAAAATACTACCCCACAACCAGAATGCTAACAGCACACGAATCATTGCTGAAAGTGTAGGCCTACAGCTGTCATTGCAGTTTTGTTTAAAATGATACTGAAAGACATTTTTAACTCTTTACTTATTTCTATCATAGGTCCAGGAGTTCATTGTGAACAAAGACCCAACCCTTCTTGATAATTTTTTGGATGTAAGTACAGCATATTTTGAATTGTTTGTTTGTTATTTTAATTAAAATACTCCTCATTGATTATACACTATGTAACATTATTTTCAATACCTGATATTTAATATTGTTTTGATTACAAGCACAAATTTCACATACTTAATTTGGACTAAGGCATTCTGCAAGTTAGATTTGGTACTTTGTTGTTCTTTTAACATACTGGTTGTATCCTCATTTGCTTGTAATGAACAATAACCACAGAACATCCAGTAGGACTGTAGTTTTCAATCATAACTTTTGTTCAAATAGTCAAACAGTAGTTAATGATCTTTAGTAAACAGAACTTATTTCGATGTTTTACCCTGAAGGAAATCCTAGTTTTCCAGCAAGATCGATCAGCAGATGTACGTAAATTTGTGGTGGGATTCATTGAGGAAGCATGGTATGTTTGAAATTGATTATTTGAGCATCGGTGGAAGTGAGATACCTCTGGTTGAAAAAAAGTCTTACAAGAGTGTTCTTGTAAGACTTTGCCATAACTTGAGATGTCTAAAATCCTTGTAACAATTCTTGAAACACTCTTGCTTCAGATACCCCTTCACCCTTTCGATGTTTGCTATTAGAAGTGTTATGCTTGCAGAAATATCAACATTGAAAGAGGAGCAGGCTCTTTGAAGAAAACTTAAAGCAGGTTACTGGACTGGTGTTTTGTCCATTTGCCCTTGACAAGTTGCCATTCCATTATCCATTGCCCTCAGTAGTTCACTAGTTTTCACTGAGAGTCCACTAGTGTCCATAGATATACTCCCACACAAATATAGAAACTGAGAGGCTTAAACTTTCATTCTTATCCCTTCACGTTAACATCAGTATGCATATTCTCCATACTGTTCTCTATACATTTCCTAATATACAGATTAGGAGACTTTGTTCAACAATCAAGAGCTTCTTTAGTTGATGATTATTCCCTTTAATATCCTGGCCCCGGTTATTCGAAGGATGGATAACGCTATACACTGATAAATCTCTATCCGGTGGATAGCGCAGTGCGTTTTGGTGACACTTATCCGCTGGATAGTGATTTATCCATTGGATAGCGTTATCTGCCCTTTGAACAACTGGAGCCAGACCTTTATAGGTGATTTTTTGGGGGGAGGGGGGGGGTGGAGGGTTGTTGTAAGGAAATATTAGATTGTAGTCACTTTAAAGGGATAAAGGTGTAATGATACCAAGCCTGTTTCGTAAGGTCTCAGGGTTAAGAGTATCACTCAGCTGTCAAGTTGATTTAATAAGGCTTGAATCAAGACCTCTTGAAACTGTGTCAAGTAGATAGTGGTGCCCCCTTCATTAGCAGACCACCCAAAGCTGGGTGTTTTTTTTTTTTTTTTTTTTTTTTTTTTTTTTTTTCTGGTTTATTATTATAAACTATAGTAACTTATTTTCCTCTGTGCTACACAGTCATTTTGTTTGAAACATTTATCTTCATGTACCAGAAAACAGTGGTGGTAGCTTACTACTCATACCTATCAAACCATTAACTTTGATCTCAAATTTGCAGCAAGAAAGACATTGAACTGCTGAGCAAGGTGCTGAACAATCTGGGTTTTATGTTGAATGATGATAATGTTGCTGTCCAGAAGCGAGTCATGTTGTGTTTTACCCAGCTGTACAAGTACGCTTTACAGGTCAGTAAATGGCTGGTTCAAAAGATTTTTCATATATTTTACTCAAATATACGTACATCTAAAGTTGGAGTGAATTTTTCTTAACCCTTGCCAACACATTAACTAAGATTGTATGAACTGTTACTTTGTTTATTTCTTTGATTAGTACATCTGTAAGCAAAAAGCAATATCTGAAGAGCTAGAACGCATGTGGGAGGTAAGCAGATTGAATTTTATTTGACATATTTTACAGTCAACTTTTGCCTCGCAGACATCCTGATATCAAGGAAAGGTGTATGTTACAAGATTTGATAGAAAGATTTTTGTTCAAGTGGCCTTTGCTGTAATAATTATTACAAAAAAAGCCTATAGGATGAGTCAAAATACAAACAAAGGGTAAAAACACTCAGCAACAATGCATGTACCAAAATGTCTAACAAGTTATTTGTTATCTATTAACTCCTTTACTTTACATGCATTATTTTCTCATAAGGCATGGAAAGCAAAGTAGATAATTAACATCTTGGCATCTCCATTTATTAATTTTTTCATTAATTTTATTCTATTTTTGCCTACAGCTTCTCATCCAAATAAAAGAACAGATTATTGATATGCTGGAATCTGACAACGATGGGTAATTTATAACATAGCTTTACAGAAGTGCACACTCTGATTGGCTCAAGAAGCTAGAGTCCCACTTGTCTGTTGCCTTGTGCAACTTTTATGTGTCTTTCATGCTTAGCAACCTCCCACCTGCATCCATGACTCGATAGTTGCACAATACAGGCTAAAAATCTCTTAAATATCCCTAACCAATGTACCTTCAATTTCTACAAAATTAGCTACAATATAATTAGCACTGCAACATGCATGTCTCTTCACCTAAGGGAAAATTTGAGATGAGTTAGGGAGATGTTTACCGGAGTCTGGCCTCATTATCAGTTGTAAACCCCAAACAGACTTCTTGTGGACTTGAGTTGCTCATGGACTTATACTTTCCTGTGGGTGGGGAATTGTGTGCCAAAACTCACAGACTGCAGTACACGTATAAATAACAAATCGAGAGTGATTAAGTGTAGTCTGTACTCATATTGACAATAATACTCATCATAACAGTGGTCTAAACATTGTAGACTCACAAAGTACAGCCTAGTGAATCAGCAACAAATTTTGGCATAAGCATCATTGTCTGTACTCTTATTGACAATGGCTAATTGGCCAATCAGATTTCAACATTACTGCCAATCATGGTAAAAAATAAATTATTATTTTTCTCGACATGTGATTTTGTTTTCTTTCCAGAATAAGAACTCATGCTATAAAGTTTATGGAGATGCTTGTTCTTGTTCAGTCACTTAAAACCCAAGTATGTTTTTTTCTATTTTGTCACTCTTTGAGAAGGCAACTAACGTGTATTAAATCCAACCGTGAATGTTATTTAATATGCAGGATTCTGAGTCACTGAAGAAAGGAGAGGCTGACATCTCATTGGAAATAGTTCCCAGAAATCATCCTCTGATTAAGATGACAGAACTTAGAGAGGAAGGGGGGTCCACGCTGGAGTCTTTACTCACCCTCATTGCCTCTCACACTATCTCCAGGTATGCTTTGGATGGTTTTATTTAACCCTTGGCACTCTAACATCAGTATGTATATATATATATTATTAACCAAGCGTGAGGGCCATACTGGGAGAATATCGGCCAGAGGTCTTGACAGTACGGACCGAGCGCAGCTTGAGGTCCATACAAAAAAGACCGAGGGCCGATATTCTTCCGGTATGGTCCCAACTGAGCAAGCTTGGTTAATGAGATTTATTATACAACTGAAGTTCAAAGGGACACAAGTGCAGTATATCATTCGGGACCATTCGGGACCATTCGGGACCATTCGGGATCATTCGGGACAGTGCCCGGTCCAACGCTGAGAGAATGTTGACCGGCAATAGAGCATTTTGATTGGTTGAATTTAGTTATTGGCCCTCTTGACTGCCCGAGTCGTGTAATAAATTCTCCACACTGTTCTCTGTACATGTTCTAAAGTGCTGACAGGAAGAATTTATTTCAATTAATAATCAAGAACTTCTTTAGTTGATGATCATTTCTTCTATTCTCATGACCTTATGTGTGATTTAAGGGTGTTATTGTTAGGAGAAATTACATGTAGATGCAAGTCACTCTTGGGGGCCAGAGGGTTAAGTTTAGAAGTAAATTATTTTGGTCTTGGGATTCTAAATTTAAGTTCACTTTACAGCTGTACATCTGAGACTTATTTGACTTACAGTGAGGTGTCAGCTTGGGGCAGGACCATTTGTTTTTGTTGTTGTCATTCTGCATGTTAAGCATACAACTGTACTTCACCAATCTGTGTCTTTCACCAGTGTTAACCTCATGGCTTCTCTTGGATCTCTGTCAGCCATTGCTCGTCAAAGGCCGGCTTTTATGTCCATTGTTGTTCAGGCATTTGAGTCTCTTCATGGTAAGAACACACTTTTCATGTCTTTTGTGGTCTTCGTACTTTTTTGAGTTATTAAGTGTTTATATGATTATGTTATCCACCAGCTGGGAGGTCTATATTGGGAATAAAAAACTTACTAAATAAGGGATAGGTTGAAGAAAACACAGCATCTTGCCCCGCTACAATTACCTTTCTAGCTATTTGCTGGGCAAACTGTCCCACTGTTTTTTTTTTTTTATGTAAAAAAATCGAAGATTAAATTGTTATTGTTGTTGTAACAAAAAGGTTAATTTGATGAAATTAGAAATTAAGAATTTCTTTGTCACGTCTAATCTTGGATACTTCAAACAATGTATGCATCAAGAATATGAGATTTCTTTAATCTTTCTTTACAGCTTTTAATACTTTTTATTTTTACGGAGGACCTCCCTGAAAACTACGTATTTACGTGACGGGCACTTCCTCCTTAAAGATTGTTTATTATTATTATTATTATTATTAGATTTCTTTAATCTTTCTTTACAGCTTTTAATACTTTTTATTTTTACGGAGGACCTCCCTGAAAACCACGTATTTACGTGACGGGCACTTCCTCCTTAAAGATTGTTTATTATTATTATTATTATTATTATTATTATTATTATTATTAGATTTCTTTAATCTTTTTTTACAGCCAATCTTCCGACTTCTCT
Source organism: Stylophora pistillata (assembly GCF_964205215.1). Taxonomy (NCBI): domain Eukaryota; kingdom Metazoa; phylum Cnidaria; class Anthozoa; order Scleractinia; family Pocilloporidae; genus Stylophora; species Stylophora pistillata. The sequence goes on from NC_142524.1 coordinate 30,551,115, forward strand.
CAGCAAATCTCAAGTTAGCAGTGTTAGGAAAAATTTGAAGGTATTTTTCATATTGTGAAATTTCATCTTTCACAATTTTAGAACTCAGCAACTCATCTGTCGCAATCTAATGGTAACAGATACACAGTCATGTACTTATTATTTCCAGCAAAATGAAGGAATCAATTGAGCTTAAATCTTCTGCTAGAGTAAGGTTGCAGTTTCAGACATCAATAAAATTCAAGCTTAGGCTGTTTGAATTAAACGTTTAATGTTTTTGTTTTGAGAGCAACCAGCCTTCTTCACACTGTTCACAAAAATCAGCTTTCTTTGTGAATAATTGCTAACCAGTTTGTCAAGCTATTGAATCATGCTTCAACTTTACATCTGCTTTTGCAGAAGGTCAATTGACAAATGACAAAAGTGCTGTAACAATGAAAATTTACTGATAAGACTACCCTGCCATGTCATGTAAAATACCTTATTGTTTTACTTTAAATTTCCCTTTTCAGCCTTCCCCCCCTTTTTTCCTACTCATTTTGTTAACACAAACTACATATAAGCTAGTCTTATTTTGGGGGAAGGTTCTATTTGTCTGACATTCTTAAAAATAATAATACATGCAAACTCTTTGTCACTGATCTTTGAAATGATGTGAAATTCAGATACAGCAATAACACTTTTTCTCTAGAGGAGCTAATTGGTAAAAGGATCATTGAACATGAAATCTATTTGTTTTTACCTCTTAGCTTCATCTGATGAGCTTGATGAAACATCCATCTTCAAGTGAGTAAAAATAAAACAACTCAGACTTTTTTTCTCTTTTTTTGAGGCGTCAGTTGTAGCCCCAGAGTCAACTTGCATGTTCTTCCCTGCGATCCATCTCTGTCAATGCAATTGGATTGGAATGTTTCCTTATTATGATGGAAAGTGAGAAATCGCTGTCATAAATTAATTTGATTTGACCTCCACATGAAAATCAAGCAAAGAAATGATCCTTGCTTGATTAAATTTTATTTTATTGCAAGTTATTATCAATTTCCTCAAGGGAAAAGAAGAACCCTTTAAAATTTGCCTCTCTCTCAACATAACTATGGCTGAGTTTGTCCTGTGGAAGCCTGAATTTTATCAGGCCTCTTTTCTAAAATTGCTAAATTTGAGGTTCACGGGCAAGGATCGCTTCTTAGCTTTATTTTCATCTGCAGGTCAATTGAAATTTATTTCATTACTATTTTTTAAGCAGTTGTTGTTGTTAATGTTTTTCAGTTGAGTTCCTTCCCCAGATTACCACACTTTTAACAGATCTTGGAGCTTCTCAGGGTGAGGTTAGTATCAGTGATGGAAACCTAGTACATTTTAAGTTTCAAAAAAAGTATTATAATAGCTGTAGATTATGGAGACTCTTAGGTAGCTGGTAGCTCCACTTCTTTTGGATGGAGGGTTGTGTGACATCCTTGAGAACTTCAGCGTAAGAGTTTTTAGAGTACGTGGTTACAATTGTCTCTTTAGATTCTGGAGGTTTTGCCCCATTGCAAGTTCGTCTCCTAGCAATTCGCACCCTGGATGACTTCGCTAAATCATGGGGTCAAAACCTCCATGGACCATTTCTTTTGCACTCTTACTCAATGAATTATTATTTAATTTTTTCTTTGAATTCTGTAGCTTCAAAGGAATATGCCGAAAGCCAGTGCCGAGAAAAGAAGGTTGGTCAGTCTGCTGCATTCATGTCGATTATTTTGTATCTCAACTGAGTTGATAATGTAAATTTGCCACCGTAAAGAGTTTCTAAAGCTGACGTTTCGGGCGTTAGCTCTTCGTCAGAGCGAATGTATAAGTGTATAATTAACAAGTCGACAGTGGTTTAGTGTGATCTGCACTCTTATCGACAGCGATATTCGTTATCACGGTGGTCAAATTTTGACTTTATGACCACTGTAATTACGAATATCGTTGTCGATGAGAGTATAGACCACGCTAAACCACTACTCGTTTGTTTTTGTACCTCAATATCGACGTGAAGTTAAATGATTGTTTCAATGCGTGACACGTTGACGCAAACAGCGTTGTCTGTGCCCTCATCGACAACGGCGAATTGGCCAATCAGCCGGCGGAATTACATTCAATTGTGGTATTATTCGTGTTACCTAAAGTTTCTTAACTGAACTACTGACACCTGATGGAAGAATTGACGTGGAATTTTAAGGCAATTGAAAGTGAAGGGGACCATTCCCTTTAACTCCCATGAGTGACCAAGACATAATTTCTCCTTACATTTTCAACAGAATGTCAAGCAGGCAAGTGATGAGAATAAAGAAAAATATAAATTGGGGAGATTATTAGTTGATCTGACACCAAATTCTCGGAACTAACCTCCTAAGGATTGTATAGCAGACTGTAAGGAGAATAGTCTATTTTACAGTTCTGTGCTTGGTTGCCAAGCCTTTGAACGGGAATGAGGCTAGAGATGACCTTGTTATGATACAAACCTTGCTGCCTTTCAAATGTAAATCACTTTTGTATATGAGCACGATCCTTCGCAGTAAAGCACTATTTGAGCAATAGTGAAAATCAGACCTGTAAAAAATTTCAGGCCTGTACGGGATTCGAACCACTGACCTCTGCGATACTAGTGCAGCGCTCTACCAATTGAGCTAACAAGCCAACCGGGAGCAGGCCATCAAATTAATTCGACATAAACCCTTTGTTATCATGCTAACTAGATACAGGTCTCTATCACAACAAGGTCATCTTTAGCCTCACTCTGAATCAAAGGCTTGGCAACTAAGTACACATCTGTAAAATGGCGTATTGCAAATGAGATCCTGGGAACTGATGAAAAGTTTCACGTCTAAGAGCCACACGATATTGATCTTAATTGTTGTATTCTTATTTAACCTTCAAGGCCCGAACCAGAGGCGGCGACCTCTAAGAAGCAGAAGCTTGATGTAAGTACGATTCTACAAAAAAAAAAAATTAATGGTAATTAACGTAACACCCAAGCGTAAAAAAAAGGTTAAAAGGTAGGTCATAAAAATGTGCCGCGATTTTCCACGCTCGTGACAAGACTTAAAAAAAAAACATTTTTCTCAACTTTGTTAGACTGAGGAGATAGAGACAATGTCTACCTCAGATGCAGTAGACATGACAGCACAGGATATTATCCCCAGACTCAACAAAGACACTGTAACAGACCTTGTACTGGTCAGTATGTTGGCTCTCCCTGACAGTATTCCGTCTCACTTCCACGACACATACACCCCCATCGCCGCCGCAGGCGGACAAGCTCAGGTTGTGCATCTTGCTCGACTGTTAGCCACCCAGATGAATGCTGCCAAGATTGGAAAAGGCTACGAGAGATTGGAGGCTTTGAGGATGGTATGTCTTCGGTTGTAACTTTATCCGAGGTCTGAAAGTTGCAGAGGAGAGGCTGGAGGTGAAAGGGAGGGGAGGGGAGGGGAGGGTGGGTTATTTGGTTATCTGAAGAGGGAGAGTGCAAATTTATTAATATTCCAAAATGTTTACAAATTCGTTGAATAAAATGCAGATTTGTCAGACTCTCTTACTTGAAAGGTATGCATAGGTTACTCTGTGGTATGTTAAGCCCCGGTTACAAATTATACTATCGACTTCTAACTTGTCTTGATCGGCTGTCTTGGTAAAAAAAAAAAACTCAGGTATGTCAGCTTTTGTTTGCAAGAGGACATGTTGGCTTTTTAAGCCTGGTTTTCTTATGATCATTGGATTTGGGGTAACTATACGGGAGCCACGCCCAACGATCGCTAACTGCCCAAACGATTTGAAATGACCATGATCATCCGGGAAGAACTGAGTTTTCTTACATAGCCTTTTTTCTTCCTTTTTTTTCGCCCGGATAATCCCAAAAGCTGGGGAGATTGGGCTAGCCCCTCGCACGCTCTCAGTCGCGTCGTCTAGTAACAATGCGGGTAAGAAACAAACAGCGGGCTGCTGCGGTTGTTAGAGAAACGGCTGAAGATATGGAAGCCAGATTGGGAAAAACTTTCCTTATTTTGCCACCCATACTGCGAAAGATATCACTAAGGAAAACTTCAGTGAATAGCTGTTAGCTTGACTGCGGCGTAATCATTCCTCGTTGTGTCTTATCAACAGGCTCAGAATGACCCGCGAATGAAGGAGGAGAGCATGTCGATCCCTGTGATAGGTGGACCCGGCTTTAACGTACCTGCTGCTGAAGAAGATCCCATGGTAGGTCAATGAAAGAATGGAAGGCTAATATACGTTTTCAGTCGGTGACAGAGTTGTTCTTGACACAATAAGTACGTGAGATTCCACAAGGAGTCGAATCTATGATAAACCGATCAGTACTTCGAATGGTCTTCAACGAGCTAGAGACGTGTTACGTAGGGTAGGGGGAGAGAAGAGAGGGACTATTAATGGCTAATGATGCAGGGATCTTGTTGTTTACTAGTCTTAATCTCAACACTTTTTATATACCTGCTATCATCTCTTTTGTCCAGTTTATGTTTGGTGTACCAAAACCCGAAGAGGATTCAGCTTTGCAGAGGATGCTGGGTTAGTGATGGCAGAAGTTTGATTGATAGAATCCAGTGACGTGTATTTTAAAACTCTTTCCTGCCATTTTTTTTTTTTTTTAACCCAACACAGCCTAAACGTAAAGCCTTTCGTAAAGTTTCTTTAATATAGAGAGATTTAGCTTCACGTTTGCCGGTTGTGCTTTGCCATTTCTACGTGAAAGTAACCTGTTCGCCTTTGACGTGTACGTAAGGCTCTTTCTCACAAAGTAGAAGTTAACTGCCGGAAAAAGGGCACCAAAACTTTTTCTGGTAAGTCATACAAGGGCGCCTTCAAATTCACTTGGACGTGAGCTCACACGAAGCTAAGCAGCAGGGTTCACGCTATTGTACTGGAAACGTGAAAGAGCAAGCTGACATTTGCCGTTTCACGTATACGCGCGGTGCTAAATCTGTCTTATGTTTGTGTTCCGCGCTGGAAACTTTTGACGAAACATTCTTCCCACAGGATACAACGCTATCAGCCAATTGTTATCGAATTTAGATATATTTACAGTCTGGATGTTCTTTAATTCACACACTAAGTGTTGAATTAACTGGACAGAGATAGTGGGTAGTAATTTGCTGTGAATATCTCTTGACCATCAATACTGCCTTTTCAAAATCCGCAATTGAAGTTTATACGTAAAAGTTCATTGGCGAAAAGTGTCCTGCCGCGATTGCGCCAGGATCAGTCATAGAATTGCCCAACTCTCTCTCTTCTTCTCTCCATATGATTTTCATCCCAGGCGGACATTTCGATGCAAACCTAGAGAAAAGACCAAAGGAAATAATAAAGGTATCAGAAAAGGCAACTGTATACTGTCCTACACTCGATATGAATGTGATCGGGGTTCTTAGAAATGGTACTAAGCAGTAATCTGCTTAAAATCCAATCAGATTAGTATGAAATATAACGGCAAAATCATCATCTCATGACAGGCAAGTCTCTGCTTTGTGACAATTCGAGATGAGCTTGAAATTCAGTCCACATTTTGTCGTGTTTACCCTAAAGGTAGTCGCTCTTAATCTCAATTGATGTTACCTGCAAGTGCATGTGAATGGCTTTCGAGTTTTCCGTACGAGTTCTTCTGTTCGTCTACACTTCGAAGCTATTGTTGAGTTACGTTAGTCGATTCCACAACAAAATGACTGAATCTTTGTTTTGTAAGACTTGAATTTTGCGACCTCAATATATAAAGCTATTATATGTAGGGAAAGTTACATTTTTATTCAGTCGCTTTGCGCACGAAGTGAAGTTGGTTTAAAATCATAGCAAAGGATCGTAGCCAAGGAAAACCGTACATAATAGTGCCGTTTTGTTTTTGTTTTTCTTATTTCTTTGTTTGTTTTTTTTTGTTACTGAGGTTTTCAAATTTAATGTAAAACTTTTTTCTTCCTTCAGACGCCATTTGTACCCAAAGAACCTGCCATCCCTCAACTGGTAGGATTTAATCTCGCTATTATGTAAACTTTTCATATGAACGGTTATCCAACATCCGCGTCTGTTTTTCCCTTCAAACCTCATAACAGATGGAAACGCGATCAGCCAGTGGCCTCCGGGACTCCGCATCTTCAAATAAGTTTCCTTCGATTGTTTGTAAACTGCTGATGCAGTCCGGCCAAAGTCCCCCGAAAAGTGTTGTGATGCGTATGTGATCATATCCACATGTTAATTTGCGCAATATAAATATTAAATAATATTAAATATTAAATTATATTATCTCAAACTGTTAAAGTGAAACACCTTTTTTAAAACTCCCTAGTTGTTCATTTAGGGATGTTCTTCTCAATGAAATATCGCTGAAAGTTTTGGAATGACGAGAGCAAAAGAAAAGGTTTTTTTTTTTAATATTTTATTTGTGTACTTGTTTGTGTTTTAATCTGCAGCGCATGAGAAAGATCAAACCTTTCAAGTTATCTGATGTGACAAGGGAACTGAATCCAGAGGAAAGACAAAAAATGATGACAAACGCTGTCAGTAGAATACTTGCCTCCGAAGGTCAGAATAAGTGGCAGTCGTCTTTCTGTTTAGCTTGGCTAGAAACAATATGTAAAGCTTTCCTTCATCAATCAACCTACAGTTCTCTTTAGTGCGTGTTTTTTGTTATTTGTTTGTTTCTTCGTTGGCAAGATTGACTATAATAATAATTGAATATTTTTTTATTAAAAACAATTGGGAAAAACTGAAAAAGGAATTTTCTCCCCAACAGCTGGAAGACAATTAGTATGTTGTAACAGGTGTTTTTTTCTTTTTTTTTTTTTTACATATGAAACATGGTCTAGCTGGCTCATGAGTTACCTATATCTCGTTGGTACAGCATCGGAGCGCGAAATTTAAAGTGATAGCGGTCATGATTCTCTTGGACGCCCTTATCTTCCACGCTCGTGTCAAATACTTGATTACAGTTTTTGCTTGAACTCAAGACAGAAAAATCCTTACGTCTTCTTTTACTCGTTTCTTTGTAGGTAGTGCGGCAAGGAGCGGAGTGACCCAGGTATGTTTTTTTTTTGGACGAGATTAGTTTGTAAATTTCGTTTCTCTTCTTCTATCATAGCCTGAAAAAATCTCATTTAATGCTATTAAACAATTTTCCTGCGACATTGTTGTGTCCACGTTGGAAGTCTATGAGATGATAGTTGCATTTTTGATGACATTTTTTTTTGTCCAGGAGCGTATCAATCTCATTGTCGGGCTTGTTACACAGCTGGGAGGGGATCTTAAAATGGGTAAGTCTCCCTGTGCCTTTTACTTTTCTTTCTTATTTTCTTTCAAAGAATATAAGAAGAAATTTCATTTGTACAGAGAAAATACTAGTTTTGATTCGTTGTGTAGTTGTTGGTGCCCATTCTGTTCAGCCAGTGGGGGGTGACACAAGTTCTTAGACTCGACTACCAACCGTTGTGTAGGAAATTAGAAACGCATTCGAGGGAGAGGTGGTCATCGAGCCCACGTGTTGTCTAAACCAATCGCAAAGCATCGTGAAATACAATACCGATTTTCCCTTTTAACTCAAAGGAAAATTTGATCATAGATTAAAACTAAAACAAAACTATTATATTTGGCTTGTCTTGGTGACCTGTTAAAGTTTTTGATAATTTGGTCATTTCTTAAATTTTCAGCGTACTTGTTCTCTGGGTGGTTGATTTAGAATAGTTTTATTTTCTATCACTGCAGTTCTTCAAGAGTTTATTCAAGAAGAGATCCGATCACGTTATGATCTGTTGATGTCTTGGCTGTATCAAGAATACGCGTCATCAGAAGGCGAAGGAATGCATGAAGATTCTGAACTGCGCCAGTCGTACAGTGATTGTCTTCTAAACCTCATGGACGGACTCTACTCGAAACTGGATCCTAAGGACAAGTAAGTGTTTCTTCTTCATTCCCAATCGAACCAAATAATGATGGGAACTGTTGAGCCTGTGTCAAGCTGGAGGAGGTTGAAGGGGAGGATAGAGTAAAAGCGCTAAAGACCTGGCGATTTTTTTTTTTTTTATGTGGAGTCCTCCAACTTTTTTTTTCTTCGTTCGCCCCACTTTTCTGCCTCACTACTAACTCTGTTCCTGGAACAGACGAAAAGCTAGCGATCGAAATCGGCAAGGTTTTATTTTAAGTGGAGTCCTGCACCATTTTATCCCCATGCTCGCCCTACTTTTTGCTTCTGCCGATCAACTGAGTGCCGCGAAGAGGCCATGCAATCATGTCCTCCAATTTGTTTGTTTTGTTTTTTGGTTTTTTTTTTTACATTTTTTTGTTTTTCTTTGACAGATTGTTTACTCGTATTCTTCTCGACATCCCGGCCTTGACGGATGGAGCTGTAATGGCTGTGAGAATGTATTGTGAAGACTTGGTGAGTAAAGACTGTAAAATAAGTTACGGACTTGGCGCCAATTAGTCGAATGATCGATGATCTTAAAAATTGCATCAAAGTGAAACCATGTCTTAATTTGGGTGTGCGCGAAGGACTCGTGCGAAAAATTCACACAAAAATGAGATGCGACCATGAGTATCCACTCTCTCTTTCCCTGGGTGGAATGGATATTAAAGGCAAGTCTAAGGGATGTCACTCAACGCATTCCCCAGAAGAAGGAAAGGGAATGTTGTCAGGAGGTGAGTGGCCGTCACGTTTGTGGGAGGTGTTACGTGACGTACCAAAGAACAACTTAGCTTTTAGGTGGCTTATATTATGGAAACTTGTATTCCGTTTAAGCTGTCCTGAAATTCATTGGATTAACGTCTGCAATGTAATGTTATTTGGAATTTGTACTTAAAACTAGAAATTGAAGGCGATTACTCCGAAACTTAACCTCTCCCCTTTATGAGCCAGTGTCAGAATTAATCACAAAGTCGGTGTGAACATTTATGCCGCTCTTTCTTTGCAGGAGAGACTTCAAGTTGGATTCTCCACTCTAAGGGAACTGATCTTAAAACGTCCGGCCACCCAAGAACAGTTGTTACAGACTCTACTGGAGCTGACCACAAACGAGAAGGAGCAAGTTAGGGTCCAGGCCATCCACTCGGCTAAGAAACTTCACACACGCCCTGAACTCGCCGAATCTATTGAGGTAGGTGTCGCTCTTTCAGAATGATTATCGTACCATTCAAGAGAGGAACCTAAATCATTTTCCTTAACTGTTATTTTCACAATGTTTATTTTGCTCACTTGGTATGTATTTCAGAAATACGCACTTAGTTCCTTGCAACAATTGTTGGCCGACCATCCACCCGCTCCAGAAGGACTGGATCCTGATATAGGTACAGTCGTCAATAAGCACCTTCGTTTGTTTTTTTTGTTGTTGTTGTTGTTGGTTTTTTTTTTTGTTTTTTTTTTATAGTTTTTTTCCTTTCTCTTTTGGTGACATATTTCGCCAATTACGTCAAGACCACATTTGCACAAAGATTGGAGTTCAGGGAGGGGGGGGAGGGGGATGACGAACGCGAGGCGAAGGTGAAAATCAAACAATAATTAATCCGGAAACAACATGCAACTTGTATAGGCGCAGGAAAATAGCAGTAAGTATATCACGGGTTGTCTTTTATGGTTTTTAGATGGCTGCTCCGACAGCCTGTCTGGCTTGCGGTTCTGTGTGCGCTAAAGCGATGAATAGTGAGGCTGCGAGAGGCTTGGCACGAGAGAGGCTTCGCCGTTCATCACTTAGACTGCTTTGCAGCCATTTCTGGAGTCGTCACGCCAGGCGAATAACTCCCCCAGAAAAGGCTGCTCATATTCGAACTGCATTCCATTTAGGATTTCGACCAATCAGCATTTACTTACCATATTCTGGAAAGTGTCCGCGCCAAAACATGCTAACCAATCACAGGCCTCGACTTATCTACTCAAAGCAGTCTATCGTACTGTCAGTTGACCAGGGAAAGCTTCTAGCACAAGTCCGTATGGATGACTTCGAATATGAGACACACCAATAGAACCAATAGGAAATCTTGCCGGAGTATAACGTACCTGTTGACTGATCGCCGTAGAAATACTAGAAATGGCTGTAGTATTAGAAGTACAAGTGGTATTGATCGGATCGAATTGTAAACATCTCGAGGATTTCCCACGGCACGAAGCTTGGATTTCTCCACCGTCGCTCTCAACGTTCAATAAGCCACATAAGCGCTCCGTTCTGGGAAGTTTGCGATCCTTGAAGATTCCCTTCAATTCATCTTTGAGCTCTTCAAGATGATCAGAGGCCTTTTTGAACTTGATCAATCATCGGTAGCAAGCTTTACAAACTGACAACTCGCTGGTCGCTGAACAGCAGCTCACATTCACATCCAGACACTTAGCCGGAAAATCAAAAGAACTTTTTCCAAAAACATAAATTTTTTTCTTTTTTCTCAACTGAAGTGGAACAAATAAGGCAACGATCACTTTGTAAAACCTTCTTCGGCGTTTCCTCCATCAAGAAACTACGATCAAATGCAGAATTTGAAAACGCGGGAAAAGCGATATTGATTACAATCTCTTGTGCTCTGATTGGTCACATAAGAAACGATGTCAGTGATCTCATTGGTGCAAAGACAACAAAGGGAAAGGAATGTTGTTCGAATGTGAGCAGCCGTTTGTGGGGAGGAGCGTTGCGTGACGAGACTAAAAACGGCTGCGAGGGAGAACCTTCATCTCTAAGCTCACGCAATACTCATCACTAAGCTCACGCAATACCACCAACTTCGTAGGCTGAATCAGATAGCTAGAATACTATGCATTGGGCGGTTCCTCCTTTGCTCTTTAAACAGACTGTTCGTGCTTCCAAAGAGGATTTTAAAATTTCGTTTCAAAACGGTTTGTTTGGGGGGACTAAATCTCCTTAATAGGTTATTGGGGAAAAAAAACAATTTCATTGGAAGTCACAAAGGATAAATATATTTACTTGAGCTGCTTTTGTCTTTGTCTGTCTTGCAGAAGTAGCTCCGGGCGAGTGGACAGATGACACGATCAAACTCTGTCTTTATTTATACCTGGCATTGCTTCCGCAAAACCACAAGCTGTTTCATGAGTAAGTCAGTCACTAACATATAACAGTAATATACGTAGATACGTTGGAGGAGAGTTGTAACACAACAAGGGCCCTCTGGGATTCTTGAAGTTGCATAGCTTGGGTAGGCTTTTAATGATTTGAGGTGTAGTAAAGAGTCCGGAAAACAGTTATTTGGGGGTCGAAATATTTGCAGAGGACACTCAAGAAAAAAAAAAAAAAAGTTATTTCTTCATAACCAAAAGGTTATCTCTGTCGTTCTTTTATCATGGTATGAATAATATTTAAAAAGAGAAGCAGTGTAAATATATCTTATTAACCAAGCGCAAGGGCCGTACTGGGAGAATATCGGCCCGAGGTCTTGACAGTACGGCAGCGAGGTCCGTGCAATAAAGACCCAGGGCCGATATTCTTCCAGTACGGTCCCGAGCAAGCTAAATTAATAAGAGATTTATTATACGACTAAAGTTCAAAGGGATACAAGTGCGGTATCATTCGGGACCATTCGGGACAGTGCCCGGTCCAATACTGAGAGAATATCGACCGGCAATAGAACATTTTGATTGGTTGATTTTAGTTATTGGCCCTCTGACTGCCCGAGTCGTGTAATAAATCCTCTTATTTCGCGATCTCTTTTTCAAAGCTTTACAGGGAATCTCCTTTCTTTATACTACTGAACCTTAGGTGATAGTTTAGTCATTGCCAGGCAGGTACTCTCCCCATTCCCAAAACCTAAACTTACTTGTCTGTACTTTTCCTGTCCTTTCTAGGCTGGCCAAAGTATACACAGCTTCCTCGCAAATCATAAAAAGGATCATTCTTAGACACCTTGAACATCCCGTAAGTATCTTTAATCCGTCAAACGTATTTTGGCAAAACGACTCTTTGTTGCCAAAGCGTACCTTTTATTGCGCGAAAGAGGCGTAGCTTTTACAAGGGACTTCAGTCTTGTAAGTTCCTTCAGTACTGTTCCTGGGTCGATACGGAGTTGTTTCGTTAAATCTCGGCCCCGTTATAACCACCTTATGCACGCTTTGCATTCAGATGTGTTTTATTTATATTTTCCCCTGAAATCTTTCAGGTTCGTGCAATCGGTATGGCTTCTCCTGAGCTCTTGCAGTTGGTGGAGAACTGTCCAACGGGCGCTGAAACACTTATAGCCAGGATCTTGAACATAATTACTGACAAAGGTAGTGCGATGATTTGTTTATTGAGAAATCAAACTTCAGTTTAACTCGTAACGTGAGAAATACGAAGTATTTCATAGCTACTGATAGGAGATTGGCTTGAAAACATTGAAAACAAATTTACGGCAGTGCAGGATTGCTCGCTATCTTGTCTCTTAAAAGAAACGATAAATCGAAGGGGTAATACTCTCTATTAAGGGGGGGGGGGGGTGGTTCAAAGGCGAGAGAAAGAAGAGGGCTCCAACACAAATAAAACAAACTTTTTACAACGCTGAAGGTGAATTTCTTAACTTTAAAGACAATAATCTCTTCTTGCCTATCCTTAATCTTTGACATTTAGTCTCTAAACGTTCCTGAGAATTAAAGTAATGATGCGCGCAGGTTGGAGGCGAAACTCTGTTAATCAATGCTCATTTTGGTTTTCTCTTTGGTTTCCAGCGGTGCCCACGGATGAACTGGTGAAGCGAGTCAAGGAGCTGTACCATAAGCGCGTGTCTGATGTGCGATTCCTGATTCCAGTACTTACCGGATTGAAGAAGCAAGAGATCATCGCTGTGCTGCCCAAACTGATCAAACAGTCGCCCAGTGTTGTCAAAGAAGTGTTTAACAGGCTGCTAGGATGCTTCCATAGTGAGTACAGTGCATCGCTGGTATTGATGTAAACACAAGCTTGCTTGAGATCGTAAGCGCGGAGTATGTGAAGTTGTAACGCATCATTTACCACTCCATCATTGTATCACTACAGCCGCATCGCACAAGTGTGCCATAGTTGTATCTCTGTGTATTTTTATGTAGTATGTTTTTGATGCATGGCTATGTGAAGAGTGTCGGGGAAAAAAAAAAAAGAAAAATGGAGGTACTTTTGTTTGTTTCATAAGAGAAATATTAATGTATTATTTTCCTTATCAGGTGATTCTAAAGTATCTGCCACCAGTCCTCTCAGTCCGTCCGAACTCCTGGTCGCTCTTCACCAGATCGAGGCTAAGAGTGACATGAAGTCTGTTATGAAAGGTAATCCAGTATTCAAAGATGTTGTTTGGTAAAGAGAAATTTGGATGAGATGTTAACGATCTTTCCTTTGTGAGCAAGGATAAAGTCGAGTTTCCATTATCGGTCTGGGTTTGTGCTTTCTTTTTTAACCTGTGATAGAGAGCAAATGCCGTTATTATGCATAAAATACTTGCATTTCATGAAAAAGTGAATAGAGATTCAGAAGGGCCATAACACGTTTTTAACAAGCATGTGTTTCATTCCTCTCTCAGCCAGCAGCTTGTGTTTTGCGGAGAAGACCATTTACACTCAAGAGGTGCTAGCAGTGGTTTTACATCAGCTTATGGAAATGAATCCCCTTCCTACTCTATTTATGAGAACGGTAAATTTCTTTTTGACAATGTAAATTCTTCTCTTTTCCCCTTACATTTTCTTCTTTCTCTCCCAAGTATGAGACAGGCTCATTTTGGACTGACATTTTATGCCACTAGAACATAATCGTAAATATTCAGCTGCAAATTATGTCTCCATCACCTCTGTATCACAGACCGTTCTATTGTGTTGTAACAAGTGCACCTGTAATAAGAAACTATTATCTTATTGTGGCATTGTCAAGCGACTTCCTTTGTATCTTCACCCTGTAGGTGATCCAGTCTCTCAGCATTTGTCCTCGGTTAGTCGGTTTTGTCATGAACATTCTCGCCAAACTTATCACAAAACAGGTGAGTAAAATCAGCCCACAATGTTTTCGTAATCGCCGAAGAGTGGACTAAATATAGACACTAGTGTTCGATTCTAGATACTGAGTTTTTTGCGTCCGATATTAAACAATTGTGACTGACTAAGACACTAGAGTCCGACGTTAGACACTATTGTCTATAATCAGACACTATTGTCTAAAATCAGTCACAAGTGTCGAAGATCGAACAGTAGTGTCTAAAACTGGACACTAGCATCAAAATCGGTCCTGTCGCTACTGTCGGATTTTAGACGCCAGTGTTTGATTGGAGATACCACTGTCCGATTTTTGACACTTGTGTTTGATCATAGACACTAGTGTCCGGTTTTGGACACTAGTGTTAACTAGACACTAGTGTTAGCGCTATCTACTGCGAGGATCGTGCATCATACGTATCTAATACCGCAGTTCAAAATATATGATCTTCATATATTCATTGTATCTCAGTGTTAAATTTGGACACTTGTGTCCGACTTCAAGACTGAAGTGTCCGATTTTAAGGTGTGTATTCAGCCTCTTTTTATTCTTTTTTGTCCAAGGTGTGGAAACAGCCAAAAGTGTGGCAGGGATTTGTGAAGTGTTGTCAGGTAATTTCCAAATTCTCAAAATTATAATTTATTAGGTCTAATGATCATATCTTGGCTGAACAACTGCGTACCTACCCCCTCACCCTTCCTTAACCCAACATTAGCCCTAACATGTTATTAGTGGACTGTTGTTGGGTTAGGGAGGGGGGAGGGGTGGGTACGTAGTTTGGTCCAATACTGACTTTGATCTTATTTATACATCGTCTTTTCAGAAACATGTATTAGTATTTTAGTAGACGCTAATAAGCACAGTTTTGTACACAACTGGAGTGATCAATAAAAAATTTTAAGAAAAGGCCTTGGTTTGACCGGTGCTGATTTTCCTTCAATTACAATGTTTTTTCTGCAGTTCAAATAATTTAATTTTTAGTTATTGCCTTTGTAGATTTAGTGTCGAAAAATAATCGCCACGCTAATATTTGATACTTCTTTTTCTTATCAGATGACCAAGCCCCAGTCCTTCTCGGTCCTTCTTCAACTCCCTTCCCGACAGTTAGAGAGTGTGTTTGAGGTGAGACATTTTGAAAGTTCTCAGTCGTAAAGTTAATGTCCCTCTAGTGTTTGCCATTCCTTAGGTGAATTGTTAATGTAAATACGACAACACGTCATCTAGGTAGCGCATTTTCCTTATCCTCCCTCGGGACCCCAGTCACCCCGCCTAGCATGTCTTCCCCCCCCCCCTTCTCCTTACAACCCACATCAGAGAATCTTGTCTCGTGTCATCGCGGATTTTTTTACTCTTAAACAAACGTGCGTAAGATATAGATAAAAGTCTTGCGATGAATCACGTGTTTAATGAACACGTTGATGCGAATCCTACAGTAGGTAATTTTACTAAGTATTTTTTTTTTTCAGTTTCCTCGGCGTACATATTTTATTATAATGTCGTAATGTTGTAATCGTATGATCTTTCAGATTTGCCCGGAGCTCAAAGAAAACCTGGTTTTGCATGTTCAGTCGTTCACTCCTCACCAGGTAAGCGCGGTTGATCATTGATAATCAATGCTTCAGATCAAGACAGTCAATTTTCAACAGCTCAGCTCTCAAGCACCAAAAGAGTTCCAAGGCTCGCACATTGAAACATCCACCTAAAGTCAAACTGTACCCCTTAATTACGAGAGGAAGTTTAAATATAGAGAACAACCTGAATATTATGGAAGTTTGTACATTTGCTTCGCATTTGTGTTCACATTTTGATGTAAAAGCATATTATAGGTAAGAGATTGAAAGAAAGGTAAAGCGTTTTCAAGGGCATCTTCATAATTTTAGATAGATGTGCGCTAAAATTTGCGTTACTTTTCGTTTTAAAATGCCTTTAAATGGTCGGATTTTCTTTCTCCTTCATCGCCTAATTTTGAGGTTACACCTCGTTGGGGCCTAAACAGGAAAAAAAAAAACAAGAAAACTGACGAGAGCTAGGGCGATATTTTCGTGCACCGTATAAATCCTGCCAGAGTTGAAATCTTTCCCTATAAGTGCGATTTCTGTTCTCCTCAACGAGAGCGCTCTTCAGAGCAACTTAGAAACTTCAATTAAAATATTATTAAACATTAACTACAGAAAGAGCACTGAAATTTAGGACAACCACCCCACTCAGAAAAGTTTAAGTAAGCAGTGAGCAGTGTAAGATAGCAACTGTTTTGACAGCGCCGTTTTATTTTTGTCTTTTTGTTTTTTTCCTTCCAGCGAGCTCACATACCGAGATCTCTGTTGCAAATCTTAGAAAAGGACGGAAAGAAAGACGAGAAGAAACCGAAACCAGAAAAACCAGACAAGGAACAGATCGACCCAGAAGAAGAGGAGGAGGAAGGAGAAGAAGACGACTCGACGAAGGGCGACAAATCTCCGAAGCGGACACGATTGCACACGAGGGAGGCGCTCAAAGATAAACGGAAATCACGAAGATCGCGCTCCCGCTCCAGGTCACCGCGGAAGAAACGGGAGAAAAGTGCTGGTGAAGAAAGCGCAAGCGAAGGGGAAATCAATTAGATGATTAAGGATGGACACTGCACTCTGAAGATCACGACGTGTATAGAATGGTGGTAGACACCATTTTGTTAATTTTAAAACTCAACCTTGCTCCCAGACCATCTGTTCTTCCTGCTTCCTGGATCAAGACATCCGAGGAACGAAGTTGGAAAAGAGCCTGCTGTGTAAAAAGGACACTATCATGATGGTTACCACAAGTGTATTTATGGTAGATTGTGATTAACCATGTGGTCCTGCAGAGGGAAAACACTGAAAGAGAGGAATTCCCAAAGCTAGTTACAGTTTCTCAATCTCAGAAAATAGAACCTAAATTTTGAAAATTCGTCATTTTAAATCGGTGTCAATCTTTTTTAATCGTCCTAGTTCCCTCGTGGTTATTGTCTCATCTGTCTTGTTCTTTCTTAGTTATTTGGTCCTCTTCGTATATCTATGTACATAAGGCATCGGCCAGAGAACGAAATTGTAAAATAAACGAGAAAACGTGACGACGAGTGGGTCGAGGTTATCTTCTCAGCGTATGGAAGATCTCTGCTCTTCGATCGCAAACTTTCGAACTCTTCATGCGTGTGTGTTTTTTTTTTTTTTTTTTTTTTTTTTTTTTTTTTGCCCCTGACAAGCGAGAGCACTTAGGAAAGTTTCTTTTATTTTGTGTATCTCCAAATATCAAATGACTAAACAGGATAATGCTTTCAAGAGCGATTGTAGTTACTTCGATAAATCCAATGTTATAATGATAACAATCCCAGTTCCGGTGGGTGGGAATTTTGGTAAAGTCACCCTAAAACCGCTTCACTTCAATTCAATCTATCAAAGATATTTTGTTTATTCAACTGAGTTGACAAAGCGAACTGTCCACCGTAGAGGGATTCTAAACCTCGCCTTTTCAGTGTTAGTCCTTCGAGTGATTTGGCCCGACGAAGGACTAACACTCGAAACGTAATTTGTAAAATCTCTCTACGGTGGCCAATTCACATTAACAACTCGGTTGAAAAAACCAAATTATCCTGTGATACCCCACGCCGATGCAGCACTACATTGTTTTAGAAACCTACCCTCTTATTACTCTGTTTACGCAGATTTATATTAGATAAAATACGATTGCTGATGTGAATCTAAGATCCCAGCGTTGTACGTGCATATCGTTTTAATAAATTGTTTGATGTTCCGTTAAATAACATGAAATTCATTAAAGCTGAGAGTTAGGATTTTAGTCGAAGACGCCTGTCATCTCTAATCCAATTGGGAAACGTTGGCAGAGGCTGCCAACAGTTATCAGACATTTTTTGTGTGATCAGTTGTCAAAATGTGTGCTTTACCATCGTTTTTGAACAACTATTTGCTATGTAGAACCAGTCAGAGAGGAAAGTCTCTCTTTTCTAATGAATTGCAGCCCCTTATTCACGGTAATAAACAAAAGTAACGTTCACAAAAAACTGAATAAAACGTCTCATATTTCCATTCCCCCAAGGACAAGACTAATAATCCAATGATTTTGAGAACTTATTCGACGATGAAAAAAAAGAAGTTAAAAAAGGGGCTGCATTAGAGGCCTTTGTACAGGTGCAGAACTGCCTTTTATGTAAATAAAATAATCTATTATTAATCAGCCTTATTGACGGTTTCGATTGACTATAGATGCCATTTATATTGTGAACGTGCTTCGAGGCTGCAGAAGCTAAAGAAAAGCGCACTAACATGGCTACAACCAATTTGACTCACGAAGACAAACGAACTGGGTCTTTCGAAGAACTTCGCTGCTCGAGCACTTTCACCAGTGGAATACACCAGCATCTGATTTGGATTTCAGCAATGAATACCTTTCTTTCTATTATTTCTGTTGTTGGCAATTTTCTCATTTTAGCCGCCCTTCGAAGGGAATCTTCTGTTCACCCGCCATCAAAACTTTTTCTACGTTGTCTGGCCGTAAGTGACTTGAGCGTTGGTCTTCTTGCAGAACCTCTTAACGTTATCTACTGGATGTCACTGGTTTATCAAAACTGGGATCTTTGCCGGTTCGCGTCGGCCGCATCGTTTATGGTGGGCTATGTATTAGCTTCAGTTTCCTTGTTCACGCTGACTGCGATAAGCGTGGATAGACTTCTTGCTCTGCTACTAAGCTTAAGGTACAAATACGTTGTGACTATACAGCGAACATACATAGTCGTTGGTATTTTTTGGGGATTATCCACTGCCGCAGCAGTATCATCCCTTCGAACGCACCTTATTACCTTTTGGTACAGCCGTATAGGAATATCATTATGTCTAACAACGTCGATTCTTTCTTACACGAAGATTTTCATTACACTTCTTCGTCGTCGAGCGCAAGTTCGCGTTGAAATTGAACAACCCGTGCCTAGCGATCAAAGTGTGCTTAACATTGCACGGTACAAAAAGGCTGTGTACTCTGCGCTTTGGATACAAATGGCGCTAGTTGCTTGTTATCTCCCTTACAGTGTAGTAACAGCCTTGCTTAGTTACAGAAGGCCGTCTCAGTCTTTTTTTCTTGCTTGGGTCATAGCAGTGAGTTTGGTTTACGTAAACTCTTCCTTAAATCCAATTCTTTATTGCTGGAAGATTACTGAAGTGAGGCGAGCAGTAAAGGAGACGATCAGAAATTTACTCTGCTGCAGATAATCACAGAGTTGAATAATTGCCGCATTAAAAGAGTAAAAATATAGAGAAATATTTATAACTTTGTTTAGAAAATAGCATGAATATAAAATAGCCTGGAAAAGTTGTTCTCTGCCCTACAGACCCCGTTTTTTTGCTCAGAAAAAAAAAAAAAAAAAAAGTTCTACCAGAAGTATTGTATATTAATTAATCTAAGTATGGTTAAGTCGACAGTTCGGTCCTTTTTTTTTTCGAGATCGTTTTGCAATCCTGAGTGATATCTATCATTGGACTAAAACAACGGATAAGATTGTTATCGTTCATACTGGAAAGATCCATTAAGCTTTATGTAATTAGCTAAAAGCTTTCAATCAATCAAACAGACGATTTTTACTAATACAACCTGCCTTATAAGAAGCGATAAATTATTTTTAGCATGTATACACCGTACAGTTGATCGGTACTTTTCGCACAAGCTGATTGGCTGGTACGGAGGTGACTAGCAAGTACAATTCACCGCCGAGCAGCTGATGAGACCGTTAAAACTTTTTTTTTTTTTTTCTTGGTTGATGGTTGGTTTCTGTGCGGTAAACACTAAATTAATTATTCACCTCCACGATGAAAATAATTTTTGACAATAGACGGTGAGAGAGAAAATTTCATTCAACTTTTTTGAAAATCGTTATTTTTAATGAAAGAAACTTTAATAGAAAGGATGCCACTAATCCATAGTAGATGATTTTAGATACATATACTCAGTTTAAAAGAAACGTACAACTTTCCAAGAATAAATTATGCTCGCATCAATATCATGAACACTTTGTATTTAATCAAGAGAGAGTTTATGATTCCCTCAATCTAATTTGATAATTAGAGTCAAGATACATCTTGACCACACACAAAGTTTTGCATGTTCACTCCTGACGCAGCTTCTTGTAGTGTCTCGAATGGGTTTAGGCATTAGTAAAAATTAGTAAAAAAGTGACACATTTTAACCGTCAGTCGCAAAAAGAGTTCACTGCCAAGTTTTTTCCGTCTACTTCGTGTCATTTTGTATCATTTTTGGCAAGAGAATATATACCATCTTGTTTTTGGTTAACCGCTAGCCGCTAAATGGCCAATATTTAAACCGTTAGCCGTAAAAGCCATCTTCCCCATTGAGATCCTCTATTTAGTAAATAAACCATTTCAGGTGGCTGGTATGTTGGCTGTTAATGTCTTCGGCAGAGAGATTGTCTGAAAACGAATATTTAGCCGAGCAACGAAGCTCCCCGGGGCAAATGAGAAATTTCAAGACATTTCCAATGTGAATTTCATTGTTCGTTTGTTTTTTTGCACTAGCTTTACATATTTTTGACAGAAACAATCGGAGCGCAAATATCAACGCAGACGGGGTTATTGCGAGATAACTGTTCTGTGCTTTTGTACCACGTGATTCTTCCCTCCCTAATTCCTGTTCCTTTTGTCGACATTTAATATTGAAGTGGAGCACGTGGGTGTCGTAACACATCTGACTGCTAGCGACACAAGTTACTCAAATAAACCAACACAATTTATTACTGCTCTTTAAAGGCCTTCTAGTCTTATTTGTACACAGACCTTTTTTTTTTTTTAGAAATCTTCCGTTGGAAAATAGAGTTTTCATAGCAGAAATATATAACCACAATGCGATTTAAGCCCATGATTTCATCCAACAAATTTTGCCGCTGTCCATCAACGCGTTCTCTTGATATAGTCTGTGCATCACAGGAACGCGCGTAATTTGTAGAAAGCTAACTGTCAAAACGAAAAGAATGTTTAGTTACAAAAAGTAAACACGCATGACCTACTAAATACAACATGTCACCTTTTTTTTTAATACTAACCAGAAATACAATTTTGACATAGAAGCAGTACCATATAAACACTTGTTCTTAGACCATCGTAGCTTGATTAAGAAAATAACACAAACAGCGGGGATAAACATTGTATTCCAATGCATTTTATATAGAACTGGACGTTTCGTATGCTAGTCAACATACATTTACAAAAGTGAACCGTTACAATTGTTGAAAACTATATACAGTGAATGTAAGAGGTCTGGAACCTAGACTGAGACAAAAAAAGAATCTACAGCAGGATATGTCTGGACTAATGAGAGGTACCGGGAAAAACTGACTTTCATTGTAAAATTAAAGAGACTTTGTTCATTCGAGAGCTAAAGCCTTCCTTTAATGTCAATGTTATTAGTGAGAAGTTGTTATTATTTTAGCCAGTACTTCTCTTTTTCTTAAAGAGAAAACCGGGATTAAAAAAAACCGCTTAAATCAAGTTAGGTCGGTAAAATAACGACACCAGGAGCAAACAACACACGTATGGAATAAGGTAAGCCATTTTTATTTAATATTTTCACTTTTAACCATCTCCATGGATATCTTGTAGAAAATCCCATACAAATCCTTCTAAATCGATATGCAAATTGCGTTCCTTGTGTGGTTCTTAAAGTGAGCTTGGGCCGCCTGTGGAGCGAGGTACGAGCGAGTGAGGGCTTTTGACACAAACAACGAGTGAATAAAACCCCGTACAAAGCACTTTCTATGTCGTGAGCTGTTTATTGCACATAACACGAGAATTTTCTGAACCCAAATTAGAAACAAAAACTCACTAACAATGCAAATTTAATGGCAATGGAAAATATCGCAGTAAATGTACATCAAGGGACTAAGTGCTGAACGAAAAACTGCACTTACAAAAGTTTTTTTTTAATCTAAGTACGACATCAATAAAGCAATTCGAGCAAAGTCCAAAATTTACTTTTAAATTGAGAATCCCGAGCATGCGAGCAGTTGCAAAAATTTTGCAAGCACGAGCAAGCGAGCGCCCGTGTAGTTCTTTCGAGCAATTCGATTGGTTATACTTCGACACGTGAAATAGCTGTATGCCATTTTGATTGGCTGTATGGGCTTTTTTCATATGTGAAAATAAAGCCTATAGATTTCTACAAATGAACTTTATGGAATAAAATTTCTCGTGTTATGTGCAATAAATACATATATATATACCAAATAATTCCTTGATTTACTCTCCTCACTGTGTTCTGCGGCTGAAAGTGTATTGCGCTTAATAAAATAGCCTTCAACTTTCTGTGAGTTTACCAGTCAAGGTTAACCAATCAGGGCGCTCGCTGTTTCTCAATTATTTACAAATAGAAGTAGTCGACAATTTCGGATTTGTCACCATCGCTCGACTCAAAAACACGTTTCCAGTGTCCCTCATTCCTTAGATTGTGACTTCCGGGGACATAATATCACGACAAACCAAGATCGACGAGAAGACACAATATGGAGCATGAATGTTGGAAGGAGGAAACGAAAAAAACATTATTTTTAAACTTGTGCCGAAGAGTGCCAAAGATGTCAAAGAGATGCTCACTCCTGTGGAAAGGAGAGTCTGTAAGTTACGATGTAGATGGGTGGATGGCCAACGGCTTCATGACTGCTGGTGAATACCGAAAATTCCCTTATCTCTTTATTTAAACAATTTTCTTTCTCAAATGATCGAGAAAATAAAATTCGATGTTATGAGCGGGGAGGGGGTTGGGGGGTAAGGATACTAGTACAACTGAAAATTGTTTTAAGGTTTAAATATATTTTGGAGATGACCTCGGGTAAGAATGAGGATACATGATGGTGATTGCATTGGGTGAAGAGTAATTTGGTCTGAGATAATACACTTCTCTTTGCAAGACTTGATCACGTGATCAACTTTCGGTGAACACGAAAACAGTTCACTTTTGAAAAATTTTGTCAGCACAAGCTGAAAGCGCATATTAAAGTTAGATAACCTGACAATTTTCAGCCGTATATTCGAGCATTATATGGCTCAAATCTCCTTTTAATTCAAAACAGGCAATTTGAGCCCTTAAGAGAAAGATTTAACGACAGTTTTAAAAAATTGGAGTTTACAGGGATTTGTATGAAAAACCATGTCAGCGGACTGGGTGGCAAAAGTTGTTTTTCTCATACAAATGCTTCTAACTTTCGGCGGCCGTTGCTATCGCAATCGTGACTGGGTGACAATCGATAATTTTGAGATTCTGGTTTTAGCGTTTATCCCAAATTATAGCGTACTGATTGTTCGCAACAAATGCAACATTGCGTTTAATTATGAATTATAAATTTGACTGCCTAAGAGAACAACTCACTAACATCGAGGATCGAAACGCGCCAATCCCAGCTGTAAAATACCAACCAATCAAAGCGGAGCATCCTGCTTGAGAGGAAGACCCGAAACCATGCAGTCGACTTTATCGCATGATGAAGACTAACAGCATGAAGTCGATACGTCGCGATCCCCATTATAAGTGACTATGTCATGAGACAAACCATAATTTTTAATGATTATTGAAGGGGGTTTAATTACAAAAAGCGGAAAAAAGCAAATAAACCTCCACAATAATTTACTACCTTCTTGGCATTTTATTTGTTCGGATACAGGTTTTTTTTATTACAAATTGGATGTAAACACACAGGGTCAGTTATTTACACAGGGTTTAACCCAAAAAGTTTTCAACCAAGGTAACTCTATACTACAGTGAATAAAGATATTTTACATTGACAACACAACAATGTAATGTATAACCTAGAACTGAAACGGAGCAAACCGTTATTAGATACAAGATAAAAAAAATGTCTTGTTGTCCTTCCTTCCTTCCTTCCTTCCTTTACGGTGGCGGCATCTGCTTTCTCTTGATACATCAGTTCATCATAGGGACGCGAGCAATTTGTAGAAAGCTATGAAAAAAAAATGAATGCTCAGTCCGCACAAGTACTAAATTCTTAGCAAGCATCAACTGGCTATTTTTAGAATAGTTAACAACTATTCGCCGATCACCTTAGGCTACTGGTGGATAGTCATCGAACCGTATCTGGTTTGTTGTGTTGAATACAGCTTGGCCAATAGCCACTATTAACACTCTCCACTTAGGTGAATAGTAAGTAATCTATAAGTTACTGAACACAAGATCACGTCAAGCTAAGAAAGGCGACAAGTGACAAGATGGAGCTTGGATGGTCGAGGAGGTGAAAACAGACAAAAAGAATTTTCGAGTTTTACTGAAACATAAAGGACAATTTTCTTACTTTGTCACTCAAAACGCTCGTCGTGTATCTGTGGATATCGTCGTATCCTTTGTGCCCCGTACTCCTGATAGATCGTATTTATATAACATGGACTGCGTTGTTCTGCACCTCCCTCAGCTCTAAGAAAATAACCTGTAGGCTCTCTCTCTGCTGCTAAGGCTCTCTGATTTTCTCCGGCGAACGCAACACGAGCTCTTTCATTACCTGATGGTCGGATGACTTTTACCATGTTGTAGATTTTTATAAGACAGCAAACATCAACAACTAACAGGACGAAACACGCAAAACTGACAAACTCAGCAATCATTACTGGGGAATTAGCACCAGAGTCTAGGTTTCTTCGCTTCGACTAGCGGCATTCGCTCGTCGCCAGGGTTTATGTTCATAGACAAAGGTAGATTCAAGTGTGACAGTAACATGTTTGAAGATGAGGTTTTATCCAAGTCGAGCACGTGGGTGTAGTCAAGCATCCGACAAATATTTACTTTTCCCTCTTGTCCAATGGTGTTTTTCCCTTGGTAAGGCTTGTGTTTAGCCGAGATCACCTTTATTATGGGAAAGCCTCAACGCCGGTTGACTTCGATGAATTGACATACATTACAGATATTCTATAAATAGACACAACAAGTGATACGTCACGCCTCTTGTGCCAATCATAAGCTCGCATTTTTTGCTGCGCCATGGAAACATCAAACAAATAGAAAATTCCGGGAGGCCTGGTTTTTTCAGATAATCAACCCTTTTACGTCTCCGCGTATTCGTCGGATTGCTCTTACTTTCTAGCTTGAATTTGGAAATAAATGTTCTTATGGAAGAGAGCCGTGACGCCAGAGAAGTTTTTCTTTCGATGTTATCAAGGTTTCCGCGTTTCCAGAAGCATCACGCAAAACTTTCTAAAATCCTATAGCTAACCGTGTGATATAAGCTAATCCCTTATCAGACGCCAGATCGCGGTTATCGATCGATAATATGTTTACCACAAATCAGCTGATACTGATTGTTCGCAAAAAGTGCAACGTTGCTTTTGAAAATGAATTTAAACGCACTTGAACTAACCTAAGAAGTCTTGAAGTCACGGCCTGACGCCACAGTTGCATTCAAATCTGAATTAATTTCATAGAAAGCTGTGTAAACGAAAAACAAAACAAAAAAAAATGCCAGCGGTGGGAGGTTTAATTACAAAAAGGGGCAAGTAACAAATAGACCGCAACATTGATTGTCTACTTTCTTGACATTTTATGTATTCGGACTCAGACTTTTTTATTACAAATTGACTATAAAAATACAGTTTTCAAAGTAGAGTACACGATCACAATGTTAAGTATAACCTAGGAGGGAAACGATATGTACATGTATACATATAGATATAATATTTATAAAGTACCGTTGTCCTTTCATACAGTGCCGGCATTCGCATTCTCCGTTAGCGGAAGTACTAATTTCTTATCATGCAAAATAAACAGAAGCGTACTATTATTTATTCATTAACTTCGCTTGACTGCTGGCATTTTAAGAATGGCCAGAAACAACTATTTACCTCAGTGACGGTGGCTAATGGTGTATACTCTAGTGGCTTGGATGACTGAAGAAGGTGAAAACAGTCGAAAACGAAATTTCGAGTTTTACTGAAACATATAGGAATTTTTTCTTACTTTGTCACCCAAAACGCTCGTCATGAATTTGTGGATATCGTCGTATCCTTTGTGCCCCGTACTCCATGTAGGTGGCATTTATATAACATGGACTGCGTTGTTCTGCACTTTCCTCAGCTCTGAGAAAAAAAACTGTAGGTTCCCTCTCTGCGGCTAAGGCTCCCTGATCCGCTCTGGGGTATTCCACACGAATTCTTTCATTCCCTGATGTTCGGATGACTTTTACCATGTTGTAGATTTTCATCATACAGCAAATAACAACAACCAACGAGAGGAAACAAGCAAAACTGACAAACTCAGCGATCATGGCTAAGAAATGAGCTCCAACTATGATTTTCCACAAGCGTCTGAAAAGAAATAGATTAGAGCCGACAAGGAAGTGCTTTGTTCAGTTAATGATCCTCCGCCAAAAATATATTTGTTTGGATCCGCTCTGCTTGTGTTGTCGAATGGGGTTTCAGCCTCCGCGTGACTCAAAATTAGTCAGGTTCTCATTTCCGCTCTGCTTGTGTTGTCGAATGGGGTCTCAGCTTCCACGTGACTCAAAATTGGTCAGGTTCTCATTTCCGCTCTGCTTGTGTTGTCGCATGGGGTTTCAGCCTCCACCTGACTCAAAATTAGTCAGGTTCTCATTTCCGCTCTGCTGAATGGAGTCTGAGCCTCAACGTGACTTAAAATTATGGAAATGTTTGTTTTGAAGCGGTTTTGAAGTGGTTGACTTTGAGCATATATTACTTTGGGGGATCCAAATCCACTGTGACATTTCCTAATTGATTTGAGATGAAAAGATTTTTGACTAAAATCCTTACTCTCAGCTTTAATGAATTTCTTGTTATTTTAGCAGAGTATCAAACAATTTCTGTAAGCGATGCACATGTACGACGTTGAGATCTTAGATTAGGGACAACATCGAGAAAGAATGGTAGGAGATTAAAAAAAAAAAAAAATTTGATAATTTTAAGGTTGGACTGAAGATGACGAGTGCTGGTTTCACCAATATAAACAATTCCCCCTTGATTAAAAATCGCTTATGATTATCAAGGCAACACGTCGTTTCTTATCCTCGCCCCGCATTTAAAAAAAAACATATGGAAGAATCTTCTTATATTTTAATGTCAAGATCCTCATGCTCTCATTTCTTTGCTCTCACAACTTCAGCCGTGACAGTTTTTTTCCCGGTGTTTTTCTTAGAATTCCTTTGATTACACGTTGATTACATCCTTCAGACACCGACACCAGATATCTGATGACAAATTGACCATTTACTCAAACGATTCCTTTCGTTTCGAAGGGGAAATTAAAGATGGCAATGGGCCTACTTGGACACAAAATCGGAGATGACGTAAAACGTTCGACAGCAAATGCTACCCCAGCAATGCATCGAGATTGATTCTGTCTTATTGGTTCTTTTTTTCTGTTTCATCGCCGCGCCAACTCAAATTTCACTTTTATTCGAGTTTTCTGTCCTGATCTTACACCAAGCTCTAAGAAAAATAATCTGCCGGTACGTCCCTGCATAGCCCGGATGCTATTTACCATATTAAAGATTTTGATTACACAGCACATAACGAAAGGTGTGACTAAGCAATTCGGCATTCATGACCACCGGTCTCGAATTCCTAAGACGATGTTTTTTCAAGCCTACAACAATAGGGCCAACAATTGACTGAAATAATTACTGAAAAAATCAAATTAGGACTTCCTAGTACCTAAAGTGATCAAGTTGTACTTCTTTGGTCTTCACATTTATGTTAAGGCTTAAGTCTTAAAATAACTGTTCTCTAGATGAATGACCAGTAGGATATATGAATTCCAATGAGTCAGGATGGGTCGGTCAGTGCGATTGGCAACGAGTCTCACAAACACATGACGTGCGTACCATCGCTTTTTGTGACTGTGAAGGAAACAAGAAAAAATATAAAAAATCCAGAAGGTCTCGAGACCTGTCTTGCATTACAACACGCATTAACCTACAAGTTGTTCCTTATTTTCACGTATTATTTAAAGTCAGGGTCAAGTGCTGGAAGAACACGTATGATGTGATGGTTTCATACAAGTCGATTCTGTGGGTGTAGACACGTGTCTGACCTCAAGCTTCACAAGTTACATTATTACCTTGAGCGGAAAAACACAAAAATATCAACACAGTTAGTTACTTCTTTTAAGGCCATCTAGTTTTATTTCTACAGAGACCTTTCTTTCACAAATTAGTTGTTAAAAAAAAATAAGGTTTTCATGGTAAAGTATACGAGTATAAAGTATAAAGTGTAAGCGGTTTTTCATTTATAAGAATTATTACTGTTGTCCATCGATACAATGTAATTCACTTTTCCTTGATAAAACCAGCTCATAACAGGAACTCGGACAACTTGTAGAAATCTGTTAAAAAGAATGAACGTTCAGTTAGCCAAATTAAACACTTACTGAATGATAATGAGATTCGTTATCTTAATTATCAGTCAATCTTCATGTCGTCCCAACACATGGGTGATCTCAGAAAATGAAACCATTTCAAATTTCGAGGCGCACAATAAAATGGAAATTTCTAAAATACTTTAAAAAAAGGATGACTTTCTCGCACTAAACTCCTTAGAAGATAATTAGGAGGGGCAAGCCGGAAAGACTTTTGCCGTGTGTGTGCCTTTAACTCGGTCGTCAGAGATAGTATTCATTCGTCCTTTTCTGATGAGTGAACTGCTGGAAAGCCCGCAAGTTCGTTGAGTTTGCTGCCATGTTCCACCACGATGCAGTTAAGCGGTGCAATTAAAAGGACACACGCTTCAGAGATTTTTGCGAGACAAAACACCTAGTATTTAACGTTCTTTTCTCGAAGTTGTTTTAGCAAAATTGCGCGAACTTCTTTGCCAGCAATAAGAGCTTCCAGAGCCTCAGCCAGTCTGCTCCAATTTTCAGCGAAACTGCAAGTCATCAGCCATCTGAAGCGTTGGCCGATAGTTAGTTATATTTTTGTGTTGTGAGTGCAAAGCATAATTATCTGCGTCACTTCAGGAGTTCCTTACGGCGCGCTAACAATAATTTTTTTTCTCTTAATTTTTTCAACTCGCACGACGGAGTTCGCCGAAAGGAGGTACCGCTCGTGGTCTAGTGTTCCCCCTGGCCGGTAATATTTTCCTAGTGATCTAGAATGCTATTGGCCGGAGGGATAACATGAAGGAACTTTGATTTGGGGGATCATCCGAATTAATAGCATAAGATAACAATGCATGCTCTCTCAAGACTAGGATATCATAAAGATTTGTTTACCTTAATAAGTCTACTAACATGTACCCGGCGTTCACAAGAAGCTGTAGCTCTAAATGTTTTAAAATTTACGAACGTACAGGGAACAAAAAAAACCGCAATAAAAGCATTTAGCAGATAATCCCTTAGTTTGGGCTCTAAGCTGTATTCTTATTGTACGTTTAAGGTGAATAGAAACATACAGGTCTTGTTAATAATTTTCGCTGCCTCAGTGGCACGAGTTGCTTATTAGGCTTCCAACCTCGGCCAGACGGAAACATCAGGCTTCCGTGAAAACAAAATCACGTTAAGCCAAGAAAGAGAGCAAAACACAAAATAGCTCAAGAAAAAATTAAAAAATTAACTTCAAGTATTGTATAAGACATAAGGAAATTGTTCTTACTTTGTCACTCAAAGCGCTCGTCGTGTATTTGTGGCTGGCGTCGTAATCCCCTGTAGGTTGTACTGTTACGTGTACCACATTGTCGCGCACTTCCCTCAGCTCTTGGAAGCCAAGGCTCTCCCTGACCCGCTCTGGGGTACTCCACACGAGCTCTTTCATTCGCTGATGGTCGGATGACTTTTACCATGTTGTAGATTTTCATCATACAGCAAATAACAACAACCAACAGGAGGAAACAAGCAGAACTGAGCATCTCAGCGATCATGGCAGGGGAATGAGCTCCAGAAACTTCTAAACAGAAATATGGCTAACGTACAAGTTGCTTTGGTCTAGAATTGCTCTTCCGCAAAAAATAAGGCGCTACTGATTTAGAAGATTAAAGATGTGGTACAGTTACGTAAGTCGAGCAAGTGTAGTCAAGTATCAGACAAAGATTTACTTTTCGCGCGCGCAATTGTGTTTTCGCCCTGATGAGGCTTGTGTTTGGCTGAAATCACCTTTGGTTGTTGTTATTCCATTGTCCTCGATGAATTAACATATATTTCAGATGTCCTAAAACTAGAGACGACAACTGACTACGTCACGCCTCTTGTGCCAATCATAAGCTTGCAAATTTTGCTGCGCTATGGAAACATCAAACAAACATGAAACATGAACATGAAACTTGAAACATCGAACAAACAGGAAATCCGGGAGGCGTGGAAAGTATTTACCCTCGTACAATTTCCAATACACTCGCCTCTCCTGCGGTTTGCTCAAAATTTTATGTTTGAATTTTTAAAATAAATCTTCTTTTAAAGGAATCAGGATTCCTCGAGACTTTTCTTTCGATTTTATGAAGGTTTCAGCGTTTACAGAAGCATTACGCCGAACAGTTTAGAACCTCAGTGGCGCGTGACAGACGCAAGCGAAATAAATTATTCAACGTCAAAGCTCTCCCCCAGCAGATTACATTCCAAATATACATCCTGCGCAACACAATCTGCGTTCAGCCTGCGAGTCACCGGCTTTACGGTCAATTGCCTGTAGTACGGAAAACCTCCTACAAACCCGCAGTCGCTAGTCCATGAATATATCACGCCGAAAAATGCCGTCCATCATGAGTCTCTTGTCAAAGACAAAACAACACCACTTTGGCAGAGGGTGATATCATGCTCACTCGTTGTGGAAAGGAAACTGTAATTTGCTGATGGATGGCAATATACAAAAATCCACTTACTTAACGATTTACTGAAACAGTTTACCTTAATAGAAGGTTGAGATGAAAAAATAAAACTACGATGATACAGGATGGTTGTGGTGATAGTATCTCTAATTTCTTTAAATTATCGATGAAAACTTAAGTTGTCTTGAGGTTAAGTTTTGGCCATGACCTCGGACTCAGGCTCAAGAACAAGATGAGGATACCTAATGGTATTTGAACCAAGTGAAATACAATTTGTATTTCAAAGCAATCTCATGATTTCGTGGACCTCGAGTGTAGTTTGGGATAATTCACTGACGAGTCGTGTTTATTTTGTGTCATGGTTCACAGCTTCGGCCGCTTAAATTGCCTTTGTCTTAAATTTCCGGAGTACTCAGGGCTTTTCCCTAAGAACTTGCTTCGATCTTTTCACCTTTCTGTTTCGAATAATCGAGCGTTTGCACTCTTTCTCAGTTAGATTCTATTTAATCATGAGACAGTTTACATTCTCTTGATTTAATTTGATGATTAGAGTCATGATCACACGCAAACTTCTGTATAATGCCACAATTTCTTTGAGAGGGTCTCAAAGCGGTTTAAGCATAAAAATTGACACATTTTTCAACCGTTAGTTGTAAAAAAGGTTCACTGTTAAAAAGGTTCCCGTCTATTTCGTATCATTTTGTATCATTTTTGGCTAGAGAACATATTAACAAGAGAACATATTAAACGCAATCTTCTGTATCAAAAATAGATCTGGTTTAGCCTAAAAAAGAAAGCTGACACGTCATTTTAGTATATCAGGTGTGGTTACTTTTGCTAACTAAACATTTGTTTCATTTTTGATAGCTAGCTTTGTACAAATTACCCGCGTTCCTGAGCTGTACAGACTATATCAAGAATACGCGAATGACATTGTTTTGATGGACAGCGGCAAAAATGGAGAGCAGCAACAATAGCAAGAGAACATATCTTGTTTTTGGTTAATTAACCGTAAAATGGCCAAAATATAAACGTTTGCCGTAAAAGCCTCACCCTCGCCCCCCTTTCATAGTGGCTGGTATGTGGGCTAATGATGTCCTTAGCGGATCCGTAGAGAATGTCTGAAAAATAAATATTTGACCGAGGAGGAAAGCTTCAAGGGCAACTGAAAAATTTTGAGAAATTTCAGAAGTGAATTTTATTGTTTGTTTGTTTGCTTTTTTTTTTTTTGCGCTAGCTTTACTTCTTTTTGACAGAAACAATCGGAGCACAAATATCAACGCAGACGGGGTTATCGCGTGTAATGTAACTGGTCTGTGATTTTGTACCGCGTGACGTAAAGACGCCAATAAAATCGTGCGAAAATTAATGGTGGGGTTAAAACTCATTTTACTTTTGTTTATGAAGCTTCCTTACTGACTCCTGTTAATCAGCGATGTCGAGCACGTGGGTGTTGTTATGCATCTTACTGCCGGCGACACAAGTCACACAAATAAACCTTTTAAGGCCAGCTGGTTTTATTTTTTACAAAGAGCTTTTTTTTCATTTAAAAATTGGCTGTTAAAAAATTAAGTTTTCAGAGCAGAAATGATATGATCACAATGTGACTTATAACCGTTTTGAATTGAAACGGAATAAAGCTCAATGATTTTATCCAACAAATTTTTGCCGCTGTCCATCAAAACAATGTCATTCGCGTGCTCTTGATATAGTCTGTACAGCTCAGGAACGCGGGCAATTTGTAAAAAGCTAGCTATCACAAATGAAACATTGAAATGTTTAGTTAGCAAAAGTAACCACACATGATATACTAAAATGACGTGTCAGCTTTCTTTTTTAGGCTAAACCAGATCTATTTTTGATACAGAAGATTGCGTTTAATTTAAAAAGGGAAGAGGTAGACGGTCGTGCCGAAAGTTCTAAATCCTAGCGTCTAGAAAGAAAACCGAGGGGTACTAGAAATGAGTTTTCGCGTCGAGAGAACGTGAAAATATACTTTTAGGGTGATTCCAGAGTAACTTTTGTAAAACTAAAGAGTGATGCGGAAAAGTATTCTATCAATCAAGCCGTAAATTAAGTCTTAAAAAAAGAACTGAAAATAAACTCTAACTGTCAGGCAAATCTAAGAATCGAGTGCGGTTTCGAATTTTTCCCCAAAAATATGACATTTTACGCATTCAAGCACATAAAAATTCACATCTGTTTTAATAACCTCACAGAAACAGTCAGAAAGCATTTTTTTCTTATATATGCCAAATAATTCCTTGATTTACTCTCTCTCCCCTCTGCGTTTGGCGGCTGGACGCTTATTACGTATTGCGTTTAATGAAATAACCTTCAATTTTTTGTGGGTTTACCAGTCAGGGTTAACCAATCAGGACGCTCGTTGTATCTCAGTTATTTTCAAATAGGAATAGTCCACAATTTCTGATTTCTCATCATCGCTCGACTCCAGTATTCCTTGTTCCTTAGAATGAAACTTTCGGGAACATAATATCACGACAAGCCAAGATCGACGAGAAGACACATTATAGAGCATACATATTTATGGCCGGAGGAAACGAACAAAAAACATTTTTTTCAAGTTGTACTGAAGAAATGTTGAACGTTTTCTTACTTTATCACCCAAAACGCTCGTCATTTATTTGTGGCTGTCGTCGTCTCGCTTGAGATCCACTGTGGGGTGTATGATAACATAAACCACGGTGCCCATGTCCGGGTAGTCTCCCTCGCAGCCGTTTTTTCGGATGTCACGCAACGCTCCCCCCAAAAGAACTTTCTTTTGGGGGAGCGTTGCGTGACATCCGAAAAAACGGCTGCGAGGGGGACTAATGTCCGGGGTGTATTATAACATAAACCACGTTGTTCATGTCCTGCACTACTCTCGGCTATAGGTAAAAAATCTGTAAGCTCCCTCTCTGCTGGTAGAGCTCTCCCTGACCCGCTCTGGTGAACTCCACACGAGGTCTTTCATTCCCTGATGGTTGGATGTTTTTTACCATGTTGTAAAATTTTAATCATGCAGCAGATTTCAGCAATCATCAAGACGAAAGAAGCAACACTGATAAACTCCGCAATCATAACTTGGGCATAAGTTTCAACTTAGATGTTGTCACGACCGCCTGAATAGACGAGGGCCAAAAAGTACGGCGATTAGCCTTTGTCAATCAACCTACGTTTCCGGTTATTCTGCCGATACAGAAACCAAGTCGGCACGCGTTACAAGTCACGAGTCAATAAAGAACTCGTGGTTTTTCCTTTCCATGGACGCACCAAACAAATATAGTCAAATAGAGAGTCTTCTAATGCTGAATCAACTCTGCTGATTATCCGCCAATAATTCGCCTCTCCGTCGGATTGCTTGAATTTTCCCATTCAAGCTTATTCAAACCTTAAAGAATAAATCTTCTTTTGAAGGAAACAGGGATGTCTCAAAACTTTTTCTGTCGATTTCATTACGTTTTCAGCATATCCAGTAAAACATCATGCAAAACTTGACATTCTAGAACTCGATCGATGGCATGGTGATACATTGTAAACGCATATTGGTGTCAAAGAGATGCTCACTCATGTGAAAAGGAGAGTCTGTAAACTTTTTAAACTGCTAATACAGAAGGGCGGATGGCGAACGGCCTCACGACTGCTGGTAGACATTGAAAATTTCCTCGTCTCTTAATTTAAACAGTTTGCTTTCTCAAATGATTGAGGAAAAAATTCTATTTAGTAGGGGGAGCGGGTTGGGATGATAGTACAACTGAAATTTTCTGACATTTATCCGAAAGATTTTAAACCTCGGACAAGAATAAGGATGAAATAATGGTGATTGCACTGAGTGGAGTGTAATTTTTTCTGAAATCATACACGTTCATACCACTCTACTGATTCCTTTATTTATTTTTTTTTTTTCACGGTTACCATAATTTAGTATACTGATTGTTTGCAAAAAATGCAACAGTGCGGCTGAATATGAATTGAAACACGCGCGTGATCTAAACTGAGAGGGGGTATGACGTCACGGCTTAGTTCCCTTTAATTCTGAATTGTTTTCATCGAAAGCTGGGTAATAATAATAATAATGATGATAGAAAAACTGCCAGCGAAGGAGGTTTCATTACAAAAAGCGGCAAGAAATAAATAAACCTCGACAACAATTTACTACTTTCTTGGCACTTTATTTTTGGACAAAGTTTTTTCTTTTATTACAAATTGGCTGTAAACATACAGGGCCGGTTATTTACACAAAACGCGCTTTTGCGCAAACGGTGGGACTCAGGGATTCTCCGGCTATAAGATGATTGATTTAATTAAATGAATGCCCGTCCACTTTTAGCTTTCGGCCCTCTTGACACTGTTCACAAGAATAAATGTTCAGATAAAAGGTTAACGTTCGGCTAAATTGAAGATAACTTAGAACGAGGTTCTGTGAACAACACCAGCTAACCCGCCCGCAGTTTTCAAAGTGACGACAATGTAATCTATAAATAGTCCATTTTACAGTTGTGTGCTTGGTTGCCAAGCCTTTGAATGGGAGTGAGGCTAGGGGTGACCTTGTTATGATACAAACCTTGCTGCCTTTCAAATGTAAATCACTTTGTTATCATGCTAAGTTGATACAGGTCTCTATCACAACAAGGTCACCTTCAGCCCCACTCTGAATCAAAGGCTTGGCAACTAAGTACACAACTGTAAAATGGCCTACTAGAACTGAAACGAAACAAAGCGTTATTAGATACAAGTATTTATATGAAACATCATCTCTTTGAAAATTTACTGAGCTATTTTTATAAGTTTTTCTTTACCTATGTTATTAAAAAATGACAATTGTTTTTCTTTTTTTCTTTTTTTGTTATACTGGCGTAACTTAAGGGGTACAATATTAGTTTGTTGGGACGTGCTTTCCTATGTACAATGCGGCTTAATTTAATTGGTGTAATTTTGTATTGTAAGTTTTCTTTCCTTGGAACTTTTATATCTTTTGCTTTACTTTTCAGCTTGTATCTGATTCTGCTAAGGTTTGGAGAAATAAATAAATGAAATAAAAATGAAATAAATGAAGTATTTATATAAAATGTACTGTTGTCCTCCCATACAGTGGCGGCATTTTTCGCATTCTCTTGATATAGTCAGTTCATCATAGGAACACGAACAGTTTGTTGAAAGCTATCAAAAAAAAAAAAAAATGAATGTTCAGTTCGCACAAGT
This sequence comes from Stylophora pistillata, assembly GCF_964205215.1. Classification (NCBI taxonomy): domain Eukaryota; kingdom Metazoa; phylum Cnidaria; class Anthozoa; order Scleractinia; family Pocilloporidae; genus Stylophora; species Stylophora pistillata. The sequence goes on from NC_142524.1 coordinate 30,587,008, forward strand.
ACTAAATTCTTATCATGCAAGGTAAATAGAAACGAATTTTGTTATTTGTTCATCGACTTTGCTTGACTACTGGCATTTTTAGAACAGTTAACAACTATTCACCCTAGTGGTGGATATCCACCGACCCGTATCCGGGTGTTTGTGTTGAATACGGCTCGGCCAGTATCCGCCACCAACAATCTCCACTTTGGTGAAGAGTAAGCAATATAATGTACTGAACACAAGATCACGTCAAGCTAAAAAAGACGACAAGGGACAAGATGAAGCTTGGATGGTCGAGGAGGTGAAAACAAATTAAACAAAAAACAATTTTCGAGTTTTACTGACTGAAACATATAGGACATCTTTCTTACTCTGTCACCCAAAACGCTCGTCATGTATCTGTGGATATCGTCGTAACTTTTGTGCCCCGTACTCCTTGTGGGACGTATTCATATTACATGGACTGCGTTGTTCTGCACTTCCCTCAGCTCTAAGAAAATAACCTGTGGGCTCCCTCTCTGCTGCTAAGGCTCTCTGATTCTCTCTGGCGAACGCAACACGAGCTCTTTCGTTCCCTGATGGTCGGATGCCTCTTACCATGTTGTAGATTTTCATCATACAGCAAATAACAACAACCAACAGGAGGAAACAAGCAGAACTGACAAACTCAGCAATCATGATTGGCGCGAATGAGCTCCAGCTACAATGTCTTCACAAGCTTCTGAAAAGAAATAGATTAGAGCCGCTAAGACAAGGAAGCCGCCGGCTTTGTTCAATTAATCACCCTTTCGCCCAGATAACTTTGATCCACTCTGCTCGTTGAAAACGTGGGAAATGTTGTTTATAGTATATAGGAGTCTTAACCTTATGTATTTTGAGTACGTGAGTGTAGTTTAGTTAAAGTACTCAAGCATCAGACATATATTAATTTAGGTAGTTTCTCCTTTTTTCTAGATCTTTTTAAAGCGGTTAATTGCCTTTACATATCACGACTCGTGACTCGTGACTCGCGACTCATGATTCCGGTACTCGCCGCCCACCAATCGCTGGCCGTCGCTCGCCAATCAAACGATGCTGGTGAGATTACCAAAGTTATCTTAAATTCTGGGAAAACCCCCATGACGTAATTTCGTGAATACCTAACACTAACACCTAACATCTAACACCCAACACCTAACACCTAACACCTAACACCTAACACCTAACACCTAACACCTAACACCCAATACCTAACACCTAACAGCAATATTTTCACTGCCACCATTTCACGAGCTGTCACCATTAGTCATTCATCATGCGGGTGGCAAAGAATAAACTATACTACTATGACAGAGGGCAATATAGTGGCATCAAAGAAATGCGCATTTATTGTGGAAAAGAGAATATAGATTGCTCACTCGGCAGACGGCAGTTGACGAACGGCTAACGGCGGATGGTGGAAATAAAAATTTGCCTTTTTTAAAGTTGATGATGATGATGATGATAATAATAATAATAATAAAATGATAGTAATAATATTAATAATAATAACAATAAGAAGAAGAAGAAGAAGAAGAAGAAGAAGAAATGATTAAAATACGATGCACAGACGGACAGCCAGTTTTTTTTTCTGAATGTGAGTTAGCTAAAACGCTACTTTGCAGGTAATGAAATATAAACAAGTTCGTAGTTTTTCAATTGCGTTTTTAACTTTCCAATTAACAATTATGACGAGTTTCTACAAGTGGCTTCGTTTCGCAATGTTTGTTATTTCTATTTATATTTTCCGTGTCCGCCATCTGTTGAACTCGTTACAAATCATTCGTTACCATGGTAACGCGATGGCTTTTTAAAAACATCCTTGACCTTCAATTAGTCTTCTTCCGACTGTGCTCGGCAACTTTTGAGCAACTTTTGGCGTTTGAAGCTTTTTTTGTTTTGTTTTGTTTTGTTTTGTTTTTTTTTTGCGGTTCAAGCAACATCGAGCAAGTTTTGCGTTTCTTGCATGAGCAATTTCTGAACAATATTTTGGTTTAGAACGCGTTTCAAGCACGCTTAGTCAACGATTTCATAGAAGACTTGAATTCGTGCGAACTTTTTTATGTTTATCAACCTTTAAAACGCATAAGTGGCAAATTGACAACGTTTCGCAAGCCTATTATCTAATTTCAGAACAGATAACCGGTTAAAAATACGCACAAAAAAAGCCATATTTGTTAATTTATTTTTCAGCGATTTTGTTTCAAGCTATTTTTGTTGACCGACGTTAGTAATTCTTGCGAAAAACGAAAACGTATTTTTTTAATTATTTTTAATTTAAAGATATCGAGAAATTCAGGCAGGAAATTTTGAAATTTAGCAAGCAACTTTTTCGATTTATCCTTGCCATTTTTTAGCATGCGATTTACGAGCACAATCATCATTTTATATTTTTATCTATTCATTCCGCTTCCACACGGTGAGGGTATCGGTACGTACCACTTAGTCCCACTTAAAAGTGGTCGTTCGTTACCATAACAACGCAAGCGCCTTTAATAAACATCCTTGAGCCGGTTCCTCGTGATCAATCAACATCGATCCCTCAAGTTTTTCATGATGATTAACCAAAAACGGATAAACTTAAGTGGACTAATCAAAGGGTCGTGAGGGTGATATAACAAAGATATTGCCTTTCAGACTTGCTTCATCCTGTCTGCAAAACCCCTGAGCGATTTGGCAAGAACACGAGCAGTCTCCGTACTAAACAAACATTATCTGTGGATTGTAAAGGATCTGACCAATTAACAGGAATTAAGAAATTAAAGGAAATATAACAATACCCACTACTTTATTGGTAGTTATTTCGGATATTTTTCTTCCTCAAGGCGAGGTTCTTAAAGTACATTCCTGAGGGCGTCACTTGACCAATCATCTCGCGCGTGTATCGTTCCATCTAATGGGATCACTGAATTTGGACATAGGCCGTTTATATCCGGTTTTATCCGTAGTTAAACAGAGCACTCAAGTCAAGATTTGCTGTCATTTCCCTTGAGATTACTAACCGGTTGTGTTTGATTTCGCTGGCGCGTGTTTCAAGAATGAGGTTTACGACCAAAGTGTCGTCTACGCAGAAGACTAGAGTTGCTGAATCGGCGACATCCGATCAGACTTTAACATTCTCCGTTAAGAAATCGGAGGTTTCTAATGGCGCGACTATCACAGATTCGGAGAGCGAGGGAGCTGTCGGCGGAGTACCGCTCAAAAAATCAAGTACACTCAACGTAAACCGCGAACAAATTGAAGATTTCACCCGCGTCCGCGACAAAATATTCCCTGTGATCAAAGCGCGCTCTTGGATAGACGCCACGAAGGATTTACTCGTCAGAATAGATCCCAAGAACAAAGCGGGTGTCTTGTTCACGCCACTGAAGAATATTCCGGGTACAAAACTTGGTTACACGCTAGCGATCGTCGACGACAGTCAACGCGCCGATTCACTTAACTATATCTCGACGAGCCATTTAGAAGCGTGGATCACCTCGGAGAGTGTTCTTCAAGAGGTGGCGCTAAAAAATCTAGAACAAAAGCTGGACGATCGGGGAGAACATCTCTGGGCTCAGAGTAAGGCAGGTATTCACTACATTGATAATTTGGGAGCGATATCAGCATCTGTTGTCTTACTCCCGCGTTTCATAGCACGTTTGGATGTGGAGATTGGCGACGCTGTCATTGTGGTGCCTTCGAGTGATCTCTGCATGGTTGTGGGATCTAAAATGGAGACGCGGCTCTGCATCGTAGGAGAAATGTCCCTTCGATATTCCAGTGATCCGCATCATTTGAACGCGATCCTTCGTTTGAACAAGTCAAGAATGGTAATTGCAATATACACACCGAAATCTTACGCCGGAGAATTTCCCGTCCCCTCGACTCTCGAAGAAGTCGCTGGCCTAAAATTAAGGGTACCTCTGATTAAAAGAAAAAAATAATTCGTAGAAATGCATCTTAATTGAGATTTCCACTTTATTTGGTAATAAACACTGCTAGAAATAACAAAGGCCACACAATGGGCATTGTGTAAACACTTGAAGCCAGCCCCTACTTCGTATCGTATCACGCTCTGTGTATACGTTGCTTAACTAAACTTAAGTATTATGAACCAGGTTTAAATTGGCTGATAAAGTAGAGAACATTCTGTCTGCTGAGAAATTTTTGAAATTTTAACGGCAAACCGATGACCTTAACTTTTTTTAAATTGAATAAGACACAAATCACTTGCAAACATCTTGTCAATTTACTTAATATGCTAAATCTGAAAATAGCGTCAGCGACCTGCTGGGTCCGAAGGGATTTGAAAGGTGTACAAAGGAATTATTATTTTGTCTTGTTCACAGTGTCTCTACCAATTTTAATGGTTCTGATTCCTTATACAGTGCGGCTTGAAACATGACAATAATTAAGATTAAACTAGACATTTTGCTTCAACTTTTTCCTGAGGCTTAGTCGACATCCTTTCCTAAAATATGAAAGCTCTTGTAATCCTTCCTTGTGACTGTAACTAAGACTGTTCGCAGGGATTGCGTCACCGAGACAGTCATGTAACGCAACCTCGCTGTTAGGGGTTTCTCCGTTAGCTTTCAAGATGGCGGCTGATCACGTGAGAAAATGTTTGAGAAACCTCGACGATCTCGACGGGGGAGGTTGTGCAATTTATTTGCTCGAGCACCGTGTAATACTGAGTAGGCGCCTTTGCAGTCTGAGGGAGGGGTTGGCGATAAAAAAACAGTTACGGGAGGGTGGATATTCGGTAGATTTCAGGAAGAGTAATTTAAAGAGAGAGATGAAGCAGAGTTTCTTTCTGTGACAATAAGCACTTAATTACCAACAATGTCTTGCATGCCACGACCATTCTCAAAAAGCAATGAATACAGAAGCTCTCCTTCTTAATTCTGCGCAGGATACAAATCATTTCAGTGGCCCCTTTAAACTAGTAGTTTCGTCCTCGAGATCGTAACCGTGACAAGAAAAAGTTGTAGTCTGTTCATCGCCCACTATGTTGTATCTTAAGGACCATCCACAACACACACAAAGCTGCGACACTGTCCTTTTAAAACCAAAGATAGTTCAATACTGGTAAATCAGTTCAATTAAACACAAGGAGTAAACTTTCTATCCTTCCTGATGTCTCGTATTGACAGTCTTTACAGTCAATGGGATTGCGTTGGGGGCTGTTTGGGAGACTGGCATCCTTTGACTACGCTACAAATGTTCTTGTGTCAAAATTCTGGCTTCGCTTGTGGATAAAACTCGTTAGTTTGAGCCAACGGCTATCAGTTTTGATAGCTAAGGTGAAATCTCCCTAGCCGGCTACTCATTCATTTTTTTTGCAAGCGCGTAGACCAAAAGGGGGACAAGAGTCAACTTGAAGAATCACAAAAGAATTGTCCTTCTTTTTTCAGCAACCGGGTTAAAAATTCCCCAAATGAGCAAAATTTGTTTCACTAACCATGAGAGAACACAGCAGTCACACGCCAGCGCATGAGTGAACGTTGTAATGATTAGGGTGTCCTGCCAGGCTTTCAGAACCATGTCGCCTTATACAAGGTACAAATGACCACTAGTAAGTTGCAGTGTTTTAAAAACGTAATTTTTCTGGAAAAGCTTAAAAAAGGTAAATTAAGATATCCGAACTGCAATAAGTTTTGTTTTCCTAAGTCTTGAGTTTTCTTTTCCCCTTCTTTTGTTTCCTCATACAGATTTCTATGAACATTTCAACTTTAATTTCTTTCGCATATTTTTCATCGACAGCGCTTGTTTCTTAGGCTTTTCTTTGGCATGTTGAGCGGGAAATTGGCGCGTGCGGGGCCAAAATTAATCGCCTCGCGCATGCCCGATGTTTGACTGCTGTGTTATATGAAAGGGCCCTTAATTGCAACTGTTAAGGAAATTAGAAAATTATTGAAACAGAAAGAAACTTAAACAAATTCATTGACTATTACTTAACGTTTAAAAATTATATTTATCTTCCACTTTAGACTTTTGCTGTTTGTTCAAAACCATACTTCCCAGTCTTAATCAAAGGAAGGGTTTGATTGAAGTTTTACACAAATCTATATCAGTACAAAAAGAAATTAACACAGTTTTCCTAGAATTATCGACGTTGGACTTCTCTTGACTACAATTCCTTTAGTTGTGCTAATGTTGTCTTCAGGAGATTCATATGGGCCTGAGGAAAAAAAAAAAGGACATGGTTCCCGATATTTGCTCAGCCAGAGTTATGATCTGATGTAATTTGATGTCATAGCTTTTAATAGAGTCAACAAGCCCGGTTATATTGAAAAATAAGGGAAACTTTTAAGGTGCACTCACTGAAGAAAAAAAGCCCGCGCTGACAGCAATTCAGTGATGCAAGGGGAATCATTTCTTTATCATAACCCAGTGCAATTCATCATTATTGCCTGCCAAGCCAGAAAGTAATCCTAAATAATTGCACACCTACATAGAAGCAGCGAGAATAAAAAGTCCTGCCTCAGAACCCAAGGTGAATGGCGAATTCCACAAGGACTACGCAAAACTGATTACTGACTACTTGTTACAAAAAATGAGCCATTATTTCCCATCTAAATCCTTCATCATCTTTGCCATCTTTGCTACTCAGCACTAATTGACACACTTGGTGGTTGGAATCATTGTATCTCTCCTAGTATGTGATCAATTGTCTTACCAGTGACTTTGGAAGCAGAAGTCTGATAAAGAGAATGAAACGCAAAGTCTTAAAGAAGACTGCAGAAATTTGAAATGATTCATTCAAAAGTACCTTAGCATGTTTGAGCTCCAGTTCTGCCCGTTCGGTCTGGAATAATAAAAATTTGAAATGATGAGTTGTTGGTACTAAGGCAAGCTTTCTTGACACACAAATTGCCACTATCCGTGTAAAAAAACACATCAGTGTTAGTTAAATTGCTTTCACACCAGGAAACAGAGGAGTCATATTTGACTCCCGGATTGCATTAATGTTTTCTCCAGGAGGGCAACTGGCCAAACTTTTTGATCTGAAATTCTTTATAAGATAAACTTTGATGGTCAAACCAGGTGGGCAAAACCTTCCTTAAAAGTGGTCAATTTGCCCAGTGCCCAGTGCCCAGTGCCCAGCCCTTAACGAAACTCCTGTTTGACTTTCTTCTACCTTTTTTGACATAAAAATTTCTTTCACTCATACAAACTACAATGCTGTTAGTTGAGTTGCTTTAGCAAAGAGAGTGAAGGAGTCATAATGACTGTCTTTCTACTTAAATTCACCCTACTATTGCTGCATGCCTTTTCTTGTTGATTGCCCCTTAATACAAGCAATTGTGTTGCAGGTCTATTGATACCCTATCCACTATATGCCACAACAGTGGTTAGCCCAGAAACCTTTTGGAATATGGCAAGCTTGCAATTTTCATCTTCTGGATTGGATTGCAATTGATGCATCAACTCTTCAACTCCCAAAAGTAATTAAAATATAACTTTCCCAAAATATTAATGTATTATTCAGAAAACAAACAAAGAGAATATTCAGACTTATCAAGAACAAGTTGTCTTTACCTAACACCAAATTCTTGTAAATGTTTTACAAGAAAATGTGTAACATTTAGAAGGAAGAATTAGCAATGAGATCTTAAGAGTTAAAGGCTGTGCAATTGCATCTATTAGCATTCAATCCACATAACCAATTTGCAGTGCAGTTGTACTGGAAATAGAATCTATTTTCATAAAAGCATTATTTCAACACCTACTCACCATGTTCTTTCTGAATTGTTGGACCCTTCTTGTTTTGAAGTCTGTCAGTTCTAATGAAGAAATAAAACATCTAGTTGAAGATACAAGTTGACAAAGCCACTATATTATTAAGCCACTCTTTCATTAATCGCTTAATTTTTAAATACAATTTAGCTGTGTGAGTTTATATTTTAGATATATTTAGATATTTTATATATACTTTTTACTCAAATATTGTAACATAAGATATGTATTTTTTATCTTGTGGAAATAAAGACTACTACTACTACTACTACTACTACTATATCTGTTTACTTGGCTGAAAAAAAAAAAACTGCATTCCCAGTGCTTTCCATAACATTTGCAACACATTTGGATTAACTCTTCACACTGTTACATCAGTATGCATATTCTCTATACAGTTACTCTCTAAATTTCCTGAGGTGCTGACAAGGAGAATTTGTATGACAATCAAGAAGTTCTTTAGTTAGTGAACATTTCTTTTTTTCCTGTGACCTCAACGTTTGATTCAGGAATGACACTGTCATTCAAGGAGAAACTACATGCTAATCAGTCTTAGGAGCAAAGGATTACAGAACAAAAACAAGTGCAAGAGATGCCCTTCCTGGTTGTTGTAACCCTGAACTCCCACGAGTGATTAAGATGTAGTTTCTTCCTATGGTAACCATACATTATCCAGGATATAGGTAATGAGAATACTCAAACTTATCAGCTAAAAGATGTTATCTTGATCTTAAACCAAATTCTTGCAACTAATATATATGATATTATATATATACAAGGCTAAAAGATTAAGAAAAATTATTAATATGTTAAAACCAAACGTTTTCAGCTGTTTGCCATCATCAGGGTTGAAAGTGTTGACTGTCTGTACATACATATATATCTTATGTGATTCCCAATGGGAAAAGTTTGGAGACATAAGAAATAACTTGTTTGATCAAACTTGGGGCAGAATTGTTGGATCATTAGCCCCTCGGTGATCCTACACTTGTGGAATGTTTCTGCTGAGGAGAGAATACGCCAAAATTTGAAGTGGCTAGAGAGGAAAATTAACAATCAGATGTTGGGGGTTGAAGAGTTTTAGTCCCTTCACTAGTTTATTTTCATTGACATCTGCTTTGCAAAATTATTTTAGAAATTTATATCTAGATTGCATGCAGTTACCTTGCTTGGCTACTTCTGAAATGTGTTCAAATTTTTCACTTGCAGTCTGTTGGGCAGTTTCAGCCTGAAACAGAAAGCAAAAAGAAAACATTCCCTTATTTCAAGAAAAAAAACAAATCCACAGATGTTTCTTTGTTCTCTTTCTCAAATCTAGCTGCTTTTAATCAAGTTTCCAGTTATAATTGCTTCCAGTTTGCTATCAATAGCTAATAATAATAATAATAATAATAATAATAATAATAATAAAAATAATAATAATTTAAGGTGGCTCTTCTTTGCCACTGTTTCCAGGCCAATTGGAATTCAGAATGTCAGTTTTGTGGAGGGTGAAAATCTGTTGGAGCAAGGACAAGAACCACCAACAAACTCAACCCACATGTAATGCCCAATCCAGGAATCAAACCCAGGCCATCACAAGCTCTCTTACCACTGCAACAACCCATCACTCAGCAAAAGGCAAAATGAAAGTTCTTAATTCACAACCATAGGTTGCATAAAATAATAAAAAAAAAAAACTGTTATGATATTTTTTCAATTCTTATGTAAACTTGATGACTAACAATTTGAGAAATAAGACTAGACTTAAAGAGAGGGGTAGATGATAAGCTTTAACACTAAGGAGATCTCATAAAACATCATTTCTCTGAGTACTTACAGCTGCAATTTCTTTACCCTTCACCCTTGCTTTGTCCAGAGCTTTATTAGCATTTTCATAATCAGCTAAACATCTTGCCCTGCGGTAAAGCAAGTTCTTGGCAGCATCTGTGTCTCGCACATAATATCTGAGCAAATCAGACGTTTTGAGATCTTGGTCAGAAGCCACACGGCCCTCCAACTTGCGAGCTTTTTCAAAATATTCAGACACCTGGGGAGAAAAACAAATGGTTAGGAATTATTTTACTTTACTTGCATCATTGACATGCTCTAAATAAGCATGGTTATGTTGGTTCCCTTGGTTGAATTATCAGGTTCCATTTGGAAAAAAATTTTCCTTTACATTGAATTACTAGATCGACTTTACCCCATGTATATCTAAAAGTCTGTATTGGTGTTCATTTAGATACTGTATGTTTTCAATTCAAGAAATGTATAAAGCATTTATCAAATCTGAATAAAACTTAAAAAGAAAAGAACAAAACACAGTGAGATTCTCAAAAAGTTTACTGTAAGCTCTGACTCCAAAGTGAGCACAAGCTGCTGACAACCCTACTCCAAAAAATAATTACCTTGTTCAGAAAGCGATCTATTTCCATGTATTCACTGGTGCCCATCTGGGAAATGCAGCTAGAAATCCTTATAAAAGAATCAGCCACATTCTTGTGAGTTTTTGTCATACGATCTGCGTGACGAGTAGAATCCTTTAACCTGCAAAAGCAAGTTACCAAAGAAAACATTGGTGTAGAATAAAATAGCCATTATGTTTACTTGGGATCTAATAACTGCACATGGCTGGACAGATTTAATGTTTGCCACTCTTTCTACCCTAACATCAGTATACATATTCTCTATACAGTTCTCTATCAGGGCTGTGGTCGAGCAGCACCCGGAGGTCCCTGGTGCCTTACTTTTGCTCTTAGTTTTTTCATAAAAAGATGCTGGGCACCCTGGATTTCACAGTTTCAGAGCATTGGGCTCCTTTCAACTTTTCAAAGAGCACAGCCCTGTCTATGCATTTCTAAAGTGCTAACAAGGAGAATTTGCTTGATGATCGAGAGCTTCTTTAGTTGGTGATTATTTCCTTTATTCTCATAACCATAACATTTGATTTAGGGCTGACAATGTTAAGAGAAATTAGATGCTAGTCACTCTTGGGAGTCAAAGGGTTCAGTGGAATAATTGTTTTAAAAAAAATGTTAAATTAAATTATTAAATTTTATTAAATCATTCAGCTCCCTTTTAATTTAAGCTGATGCATACGCTTACCATATTTGTAGGTTATGGTATATTGACTCATATATCGTAATGGCTAAGTCAATAAAAAGTCTTGAATTGCATTATCCAATGATCCAGTTAATTATGATTATTATCCAACTACACCTCTGTAGAGTACAAATAACACCTAAGACAAGTACAAGTATCACACAATATTTGCACTCCAGAAATATTTGTGAAATTCGCCCCCACAGAAATATTTATTTGGTGTGTTGGATAATAAATCTCTTATTAGACATTTTGTTGCATAGTATCGCTGAGTATTTTAACTCATTGTTTATATTTAGACTTGCCCTACCCACTTGTCAAAATATGGCACAACTCGTACAAATACTCAGCAATACTACACAACAAAACGTCTAATAAGATATATAAATATATATTTTGTTTAGAGAGCTGCCACCTGATCAAATGAAATAATTTTCGGAGAATCAGCTAACAGACTCCTTCTATGCATGCAGCAGTTTTCACAAGTACAGTCACGTGACCCTTGTACTGGTTATACCCTGAAGCTTGGATTAAGTGTACAATTATTATAAGAACCAGAGTCAAAGTAATCAGATTGTTTGAAGTGGTGGCGAAAGATCTTTTTATACCAATCTAAAGTTGTAGAAACAAAAAACCAAAGGAAACCTGGGTAACTGTTTATACTCAGTTGAAAATGAAAATACCTAATAAGTGACAAGAGCTTTCAAAATTCATGTACATGTACCTTTAACAATTTTCAGCAGTGCCAATCAAAGTAGGTGATCAAACTTACTTCATATTATATTCCACTAAAAATTTCTTCTCGCCCTCAAAAAACTCATCTACATCCTACAACAAAACAAGAAAAGTTAGAAGGTGTGAAAAAGCTACAGAAATAAAATAAAGAGGGAGTAATTGTTGTAGATCTGGAAAGACTTTCTTAACCAACTCATAATCCAGTAAAACAATGTGAAAAATGTAATAACATATGCATTTACCTAGGTGCATTTCCTCAGACTAAATCTGCATAAATTTGTTTTGCTGTATTGTCATTTGATATAATAATCAACTATTATTCACTGAAGTGGAGGTGAATGGTTGTGGATATTTACCTCACTGCTTTTGCAGCTCAGTTAAGTTCCATCACACCAACACTGCTTAAGGTTTTGTCTCTTCTCGCTGCTTGAACATGAATATTACTTGCTCATCAGCATGCACAAAAAAGCACTATTCATCTGGGTATACACTTCTTACAAATTGTTCAAAACAAAGACCTATCCTAAAATTCATACTAAGTTATAATAATTTATTCAAACTATTGTCTGTGATAAGTTTTATCCACCTTTTGTGATGACAAAAGGACTTCGTCAACTCCTTTGGCAAGACCTTTGAAGAGACCTCCAAGTTTCTCCTTTTTGTTTTTGCCTCTAACATTTAGCTGGGATAAAGAAATAAAAAAAAAAAATAGTTAATGCAACTGGAGAAAAACAGGATAGGGTCTTAAATAAATCTTTTCAATCTCTATACTTGAGTTTAAATTCTCTTAACTGATGACTGTATATTGCTTTGTAAGCTTCCCATGTAAATCTTACGTCAGATTGAAAACAAACAACCTTTTTTATTCTCTTTAACTGTCTGCTCACTGGTGAGCTAAAATTGAGAGGAGAATCTATTCATTGATCACTGATGGGGGTGAATTTGTTGAAAGAGTTTTTATCACAGATCTCAGATAAATCTTCATGAACAAAAATGTTAGGATATCTAACTCTGTACCATTACTAGATCTTTCTTTTGAAATGGTAAGACTGTATACAATGTACCTCTCCTTTAAATTCCAAAAACACATTAAAGTTGCTGTCTTTTCTCAGAGTTGGATGAGCAGCTACGCGTGTCAGGAATACTTCATGCATGGCTACAGTTTTCTTGAAAGTGGCAAGATACTCTCTGAAATGCCAACAAGACATAAATATTAAAGACATAACTTTTAAAGAGGTAAATAAATTAATAATGACCAATCCAAGTAATATTTGTCATGTTTTAATCATTTGTTTTGTTATGTTTTTTAACTAAATTACAGCTAGCTGGTGGAGTTTGAAGAAGGTAAGACCAACATTTTTCAAGTTAACCAAAAAAAGTGTAATCATTTTCAATCTTCTAATTTTTTTTTTTTTATGCAAAGCCATTTTTGGCCCTACCATAATATATCTTAAGCTTTTATACAGTTTTAAAAAACAGTATTCCGAAAGTTGAACTACATGTGAGACTCTCTCATATATGTTGAGAAAAAGAGAAAAAGAGAAAAACTTGGTGGGAGAAAATCCTCTCTATGCAAGGTTTTCACCAGAAGTTAGTGATGAACCTATTTTTTAAAATTTGAAATGAAACAAGCTTCAATTCACTTTTTCAGCCCACATATTATCTTATTGTAGCCTTCCCATTTCAAACCTGGACCCCAGCTTTATCTCTGCACTACACATGTTCTTGAAACAGAACAATAGCACTTTAACTTACGCTTCAAGTTCTTGTTTCATCTTTTGAAACTCCTCCTTTGTCATTGTATTTTCACCTAAATGAGAAACACAATTAATTCAAGAACCAGGATAAAATAACTTTCCCAGGAAATGCACGGCTACCATTGTTATACGGTTCACCAGTAAGAGTATATCACTCAAAACATTAACCATAAATCACATACCACTGTAGCAACAAAAAAAAAAATTAAGGAAAAAGTAACTAATATCTTGCATTTACCTTCTCCAAGTTTCTGCAGCTTTTCACGAGACACATCAAAATCTGGCTTGGGAGGTGCTGGGGGAATCTAACAGGAACAATTTGTAGCGTATTGTAAAATGAAAATGGCTGTAATTACAGAAACACACTCAGGTAAAAATAAATGTTTTCTCATTAATGAAATTCTGCACAGTGGTTACCCCTTCAACTCCTAAAAAAAAAAAGTAAGCGAGTGAGTGAGTAAAGGGTTTATTAACAGTGTTTCCACAGAGAGGCTCTTCACCTGTCACTAACTAAATACTTTATAGGATCAACTAAAACCTATTTGATGTGAGTGAGTGAGTGAGTGAGTGAGTGAGTGAGTGAGTGAATACTCTATTAATGTGTCAAGAGATTTAGCTACCAAGCTAATTGGGGACACTCCTATCTACAATATTTTTAAATGATATTCATAGAAATATATACAATAAAATATAAAATCGGAGGAGATAAACAGACAATCATACACAGCAAAATGTATCCATCACATGCATATAAAATTTAGTTAATAAGAAGCTACTATGTAATACAGGCAATGCATTTGCATGACCCATCTAATAGGTTTGTAATATCAATTCTCCTGACAGCTTTCTTGAAGGCTTGAAGCCTATTTTTTCTATGAATATCTTGACTTATTTTCCCCCATAAATAGGGGCCTAGATATTTAACACTATGTTTCCCATACTTCACCGTCCTGAATCTAGGAATGGGGAATTCTCCACATCTTAGATTATAGTGTTTATCTTGCTTATAGAAAATTTCCCAAATGAGCTCAGGTGCCAAGGAGTTTTGGACCTTATACATTGGTATCAAAATGTCTTGAAGACACCTATTTTCTAAACTAGGTAGACACCCCTTTTCCAATAATTCTCCATATTCAGTTTTCCTGTCGTTGAATACTGAGCGCAATGCCCTTTCTTGAATATTTTCTAGTTTTCTTTTCTCCTATGCTTTACAAAAATGCCACACAGTATGGCAATATGTGAGGTAAGGTAATATGGCCGATTTCAACAGCTGAAGCTTAGCTTCTATAGGGATCATGCGCCCAAGACAAACAAGAGCATTAATTTTACTATTCTGCTAGCCTTCTTACAAATAGCACTAATATGTGGACTAAATTCAAGCTTATTATTGATAGTAACCCTTCATAGTTTCAGTGCGGGTACAGATGCAATGTTTCCCCATCACTGTCAACACTTATTGATTGTGCATCATTGTTCTTCTTTCCTATCAACATGGTATTATATTTCTCATGATTTCCAATTAAAAAGTTGTCTGTGTACCACCTAGAAATAGCATGTCCTCCCTCATCTAATGATTGCTCTACCACCTGTATCGAATTTCCTGTTACAAAAAGCTGGTGGTCATCTGCATACATAAACAGGTTCAAATTGCTAGGCGAACTATTGATTAACAAAGTTAAATCATTTGAAAAATATTCCACATAAGTGGCCCGAATGATAATCCTTGTGGACAACCTCTGATAGTATCCCTCCAACAGCTCATCTCTGAATCTAATTTGAATCTATTTTGTCGGTTAGTAAAGTATGACCTTATAAGGCAAAGCGCTTCCTCTGTGAAGCCATAAGCTTTGAATTTGTTTACCATGAGTGCCGGGTGAAGAGAATCGAAGGCTTTGGTCATGTCAGTTGATAGTATTCCTACATACTGTTTTGGAGTCAGCAGCCATTCTCCATTTCTCAGTCAAGCTCAGCAGTGTTGTTTCACAGCTATACATTTTCAATCATAAATTTAAAATAGCAAAACATTCTAGTCTGTACACGCTTGCAACTTAAAAGTGATTAACATGTAACTTCTCCCTATGATATCCATGCATTATTCAGCAAACAGGTAATGAGAATACTCAAACTTATCAGGTAGAATTTATCTATCGATCTAACACCAAATTCTTGTCAATAGTTTACAAGGAAATGTGTAGCAACCATAGGGGAGAATTAACAATCAGGGCTACAGGGTAAACTGGCCAAACTTTGCTCTCATTTTTACCCTGATCTCTTATTCCGGCCAAATAACTTTCAATACTCCAAACCAACTAATCATCCATAATCTAAGTAAATCATGAACCGAAAGGCTGACCTGGGAGGGAGGGGAGAGGTGGGTCCAGAGGGCATGAACTGAGGCAACATATGTGAGTGAAGTGAATGATGATAATAATAATAATAATAATAATAATAATAATAATAATAATAATAATAATAATAATAATAATAATAATAATGAATGGCTGTCTACACACAAGGAGTAACATTGGAAGGCTGTACTTGCCGAGAAAGGAAAGAGGAAGAGGACTGATTGGGATCGAAGAGTGTGTAAAGAGGGAGAGCAAATCCCTTCATGGTTATCTGAGTGAGAGCACAGAATGGATACTTCAAGCTGCATTGAAGGAGAAGATTATTGCTGAAAAAGAGAGCCTTCAGGACTATGAGAGGAGGAAGAAAGAAGAGAAAGTTAAAAACTGGAAGGAGAAAGCCCTACAGAGTGATTTCATCCAACAAATATCAGATAAAGCTGGAGAGGAGTCCTGGAGATGGTTAAGGAATGGATTTTTTAAAAAAGGAGACAGAAAGTTTGATTCTGGCAGCTCAGGAACTGGCTATAAGAACAAACTCAACCAGGTATAGCCTAGACAAGACTTCAGAAATGCCACTGAGTAGACTGTGTGGAGAAATCACTGAAACAGTAAGACACATTGTCAGTGGATGCAAAAAGCTTGCCCAGAGAGAGTACAGGAAGTGCCACGACGAGGTGGCCCTGCAGGCACACTGGGAGATGTTCAGAAAGTATGAAATAGAGTGTACTGACAAGTGGTATGACCACCAACCCTTGTCAATCGAAAAAAAATGGAGAGGTGACGATTAACTGGGACATGACTATCTACACAGACAAAGTGCAAAGGCATAATCAGCCAGACATTACCCATCCTCGGAGACCCAGGGGCTGTGGGTCGATTTCAAGTTAGGGCATGAAGAGCCCCTGGGGACATTGTCTTACAAGACTAGTTCCAAATGGTCGCAGTCGTTCTGCCCTCTGATTGGTGCCAGAAAATCTTTGTGTTTTTCTGCCCAATCAGAGTGAAGTGTATTTTAGAGTCCTTTCGTGTGTTGTAACACGGACAAATACTAATAGCTCAGTTGCTCGCTATGTTTGTTTGGGCCGTGCGACGGAGATTTGCTTGTGGTGAAAAGTTTCAGTCTCAGCACACAATGTAAGAGAAATCAATCAGATTGTCCACGAAAATCTTACTGGAAATTATACTGAATACTTTCGCAGGTATCACTAGAGAACGTGTTTTAAAGTTTGCAAGGTTTGTATACAACACGATGGTTGCAGTCATTGATGTGTCGCTTTAAATGTTAAACGAGATTTGAGCTTAAATCTTTCTAGACTTTTTGCATAATTAGCTGTGACTGAAGCTTTGCCAATCCTGTGAAGTTATTTCGTCGCACGGGCCACGCAGCTATGTTGAGCAACTGGCGCTTTCGCCTGCGTAGCGTTCTGCTTTCTGTGCATGCCAAAATCTAATCTTTGCATTGCAGTAAAGTCGTTCACAATACGGCTTAAGTTCGTGGACGACCTCCAGCAAGCGCTTCGAGAAAGCTTAGCTGTGTTTTCAGTTAGCTAATTAAAATCTGAAAAACTTATTAATGAGAACACCGTGGGAAGGAGAGGTTTTTTTGGGCAGTTACCGAAGGGGTTTGGAAAGAGTTTAATCTTTCAACTGCTGCCTATAGTGTTGAAATTCTTGAGCAAGGAAGGCCACGGATTCTCTTCTAGTCCCTTGGTCATTGTCATTTCACCTCTTCTGTCGATTGTTGAAGACCAAGTTAAATATCTTTGATCATTGGGAATCAATCCAATGCTGCTTTCAATGGGAAAAACAAAACCAAAGACCAAGAAATAATGGATGGAAAGGGTGGGTTTGCTTCATTGTAAATGTCAGCTCAATAGTACAGGGTCATCTACCCACATCTAATAAGCAAAAGTTTCCACGCTTTGTTTTTCTTTTTTTTCAAGCGAAGATGAGATTAGATTTTGGCATGCACAGAAAGTTGCGCAAGTACCAGTTGCTCGACATACCTGCGTGGCCTGTGTGACGAAATAACTTCACGGGATTGGCAAAGTTTCAGTCACAGCAAATTATGCAAAAAATCTAGAAAAGATTTAAGCTGAAATCTCGTTTAACATTTAAAGCTACATATCAATGACTGCAACCATCGTGTTGTATACAAACTTCGCAAACTTTAAAACATGTTCTCTAGTGATACCTGCGAAAGTATTCAGTTTAATTTCCGCTAAAATTTTCGCAGACAATCTGATCGATTTCTCCTACATTGTGTGCTGAGACTGAAACTTTTCACCACAAGCAAATCTCCGTTGCACGGCCCAAACAAACATAGCGAGCAACTGAGCTATTAGTATTTGTCCGTGTTACAACACACGAAAGGACTCTAAAGTACACTTCACTCTGATTGGGCAGAAAAACACAAAGATTTTCTGGCACCAATCAGAGGGCAGAACAACTGCGACCGTTTGGAACTAGTCTTGTAAGACAATGTCCCCAGGGGCTCTTCATGCCCTAACTTGAAATCGACCCACAGACCCTGGGTCTCTGAGGATGGACATTACCCTAATTCATAAAGACATGCAGAAATGGACACTTATTGACATAGCTGTGCCAGCGGATCAGAACACCACCTGGACCAAGGAGGAGAAGGTGGAAAAGTACCAGGAACTAGCATACGAAATCAGAAGGATCCATGGAACCTCGAAAGTCACAATGATACCAATCATGATTGGTGCTCTTGGAAGCATATCAAAAAGATCAAAGGCCTGGTTTGGCAAGTTAGGTGTACCTGACTTCCTTAAAAGTGTTCAATTATCGGCCATCCTTGGAACTGTTCACCTGTTGCGAAAAGTGTTGTGTCTCTGAGCTACGGGAAGTTGCTGAGACACAAACAACGTTACCCAGTGGAACACCCGACAACTGGAGAGAATTGAAATAATAATAATAACAATAATAATAATAAATTTATTTAAGTGTCAAATGTGTTTAGCTGTACAACCACAAGCTAATTGGGGACACTAGTCTAATCAACAATTACAAATCAATTAACAATATAAATTCTAAAATCTTAAAAAATCTAACATAAATTTCACAACCAACAGAGATTACAGCAGTCACTATTATTATCTAAAATACTCGCAATATCTAATTTAGGTATGGTGGTTTTAAACAATGGGGGGGCTAGGTGATTGTTTGACCAGGTTGTCAAGTCTGTTCCATAGTGCAGGTCTGAAATAATGTATCGAGTGTTTCCTACAGTTAATAGTATTAAATCAAGGTAGATTAAAGTCTTTCTTTCTCAGATTGTAGCTTGATCTATTTAAGCTAAAAATTTCGGCAACATTGGTGGGGGCAAGCTTAAGCTTAACTTATACATAAGGATAGCAATGTCTTGAAGTCTACGATTATACAGTGTAGGTAGTCGTGATCTTTTGAGCGGTGTCTCATAGGTATCTGACTTTGTTCTATACACTGCTCTAACGCGCGTTCTTGAAGGCGTCCAATTTTCCTGCAGTCAGAAGCCTGGCAAAAATGCCATATTACGTGACAATAAGCAAGGTAGGGAAGGATAGAGGACTTATAGATGGTCAGCTTAGCTGGACGAGGAATGAGATTGTGCAGGTGCATAAGGACTCCCACTTCCTTGCTTGCTCTCTTACACAATTCAAACTAAAATCTATTCTATTGTCGATGTGGATGCTGAGTATTTTGATATGATCTGTGTTAGTTATGACCTTTCCATTTATGCAAATATCAGTAAATTGTCTATCAACGTCAATATTTTTAGGATTGAAAATCATTGCTTGGGATTGAACAGGATTTGCTAATAGGTAATTATCTCGGTACCAAGACGTGGCTCGTTGTCCATTCTGCTCCAAGGTTTCCCTTATGATTTTATAAGTAGTCCAGTGGTCAGAGAGCTGGACTCTGGGTCGGATGGCCTGGGTTCAAGTCCTGGCTGGGGCACAACATTGTGACCAGAAGCAAGTCACTTGACTCACATTGCTTTGTCTTCTTGAATAAGATGTAAAGCTGTAGGTCACATCTTCTGCAGGGTTTGGGGTAGGAGATGTTAATTTCCCACACCCAAGATTACTGTGTGGTGGATGTCCTTCCCTGGGTGGGAAGGTGAGATCGCTACATGGACTGAAGCAGCTGCCAAAGGTGCCTGATAAAATGCTGATGTCCGATCTCAACCTTACTACATTGAGGTTGAAAAGCCCCTTTAGGGGAGCTTCAATTAACATTGCACATAATCAGTTCCTTAGGTGTACATTTGGTGGTCATCAGCGTACATGCATAAGTTAGCAGAAGTTATAGCGCAGGGCAGATCATTCTGAAATACGTTCCACAGCAGGGGGCAAAAAGAGGACCCCTGAGGACACCCTCTAGTCATATGCTTCCAGCTGCTTTTCGTGTTTCCAATTCTTACGCTATTTTGCAATTATTGAAGAATGACCTCGTGAAGTCTAATGCTTTTGGCTCAAAGCCGTAAGCCTCAATCTTTTTCAGGGTCAATAAATGACTGAGGGAATCGAATGCCTTGCTCATATCAGTCGATAGTGTACATACCAACTCCTTATCTATGATTGTTTCCATTCCTCCATCAGACATAGTAGTGTTGTCTCACAACTATGTCCTTTACTGTATGCAGTACTTTGGTTGAAAAGGATGTGGTCAAGTTTTTCAGACAATTGTTTACTCAGCAACAGTTCAAACAGTTTTCCAACAGTTATTAAGGAAGTTATAGGTCTGTAATTCTTGACATCCTGAGTATTACCATCATTGAAAGCAGACGCCCATTCGCCCATTTTCCAGTGAGTCAGTCAGCCAGTTGCTAGATTTAATGTATTCATTATATAGACTAGTCAGGGATGGTGCAATCAATGATCAAACCTGACGTTTAAAATCAAAATGACCATGAACTAAGATTGCACATAGCCCGATGAGACTTTTGTTCTCCTAAAATTTGATAATATCGATCGCTACTCGGAGATAGCTGCTATTAAGACTAATATTCTTCCACGCGTGTGTTAGCTTAATTACTTACTATGATTCCGGCATATTCCTCATTTTCAACGTATCGATCGTGTAACCAAACAAACTCTTCGTGTTCCCTGACCACGGAAAACTCACCCTCCTTGAAAACAGGCAGCGTGGTCTGGAAAGCAACAGAATTAATTGCCGTTAAACAGCGAGCAAAGACGATTAATTTCTCACTAAATGAAAGCTCAGTTTTGTTACCTTCGTATGAACCGTAAACTTGACGCGCTCTCTTTCACTTAATGCATCGGAAATATCTACCACCAAGGATGTGTCTGTGTGCAAATCCACCGACTGAGTCCGTGTCTACAAAGAAATCGAAGTAATAACTCTGCGAAATCGAGAGAGAGAACAAATTGCTATCTTCGATTCCCAAAACTGCCACATTTAGGTACTGGATCAAAGATGAACAAAAAGCAACTCACTTTTTCATCTTCCAGCATGTCTGCGCTATCCGACGCGTCCTGTAGAGAATATCAAATAAAGATCAAAGTAATTTATTATGTACTGGTGAAAAATTCCTCTACTGCACAGCTGTTTTCCCACAATCATATGTCTTACCATCATGGTTGGTGCCGAACCGAGCCAATTACTTCTTTTGTCACGTGACTAGCGGAACCGTGACAAAAAAAAATCTCCTTCTACACCCCACTCCACCCCACTAAGGTCACAGCTATAAAACAAGCGAGACCTTGTTACTGTTTATATCGCTAGGAAAAACCTTGATTTGAAAAACAAAAACAATGGGAATCATTGATCTTTTTCTACAGCCCTAATTAAGTAATTTTACGCTGCTGCAGTATAAACTGTATTAAAGAACTCTTTTAAGGATTTTTTAAAAAAAGCAAGGACAGCAAAACAAAGTGAAACTGCTAAATTTTAAAAGACTCAAAATCCTCAGTTTTCATTTAGAATATATGAATCTACTAATATTTTTATGGTAATAGCCTTATCTCAAACTTGGACCACCAAGAGCACAAATATCTCCTCACTACCCTAGTGAGTACTTCTAGTCAATAATATCCCATTAGGCACTGGGTGCTTTACTTGGTAACAAGAGAAACATGGCGGACGGTACTCCGACTGAAGGTTCTCCATCTAATTAACTTCTCTTTTTCTACCAACGACTCGCTAATGTACTGAAATATTTGTTTCTACATTTTTAGTAGCTCCACAAGAACAAGTTTCGTTGGTTCCTCCTGAAGAAAACAATCACAGCCAACCCGAGGTGAGGTGGCGAGCGCCAAATAATTTGATGACATGCATAGACATAATTTTGACTAATCCGTGTTGACGCCATCACTCATTGGATTTTCGTAATTTCTGTTGCAAAGCAAATAGTTGTAATTATTTTCACGACTTATACCGCCCCTTCCACAAAAAAAGAGAATTCATCTTCGTTTCATTGAAGACATTAGGGGTGATCAGCATAAAAAATGCTAACACTGTTATCGCATTGATTCTAGTTTTCTTGACTCTTTGTGAGCGGAAACTAAGCAACAAACGTTGATCAGTTATGTTGGAAATTTTATCACTATAAAATTTAATTTTGATCCAAGACCCACAAAAAAAATTTCACATCCCTAATTCCCACCCTCTACTGTTGGCTTTTACTAAATGTAATAGAATGAAATAGAAATTAATAGAGTGACTTGACTCTTATACCTCTGAAAGTGACAAGCATCTAATTTCACCTGACAATATCACGCCTGAATCACATGCAATAGTGGTGAGAATAAAGGAAATGATCCCCATCTGAAGTAACTGTTGATTGTCTAATAAATTCTCCTTGTCAACTCTTCAGGAAAGGTGTAGAGAACAGTATAGAGAATATGCATACTGATGTTAGGGTTTAAAAGGTTACATATTGTTCTGATAGCGTAAGATGAGCACAATTTTTTTATTGTTTTGACCAAGATTTTTGCTCTCCCATATTTGCTCCTTCCACCCCTGTGTGAAATTATGTTATAACATAACCAAAGTAAAGCGCGCACTCTGATTGGTCAATTTAGCGTTCCCCATTTGCCCATGGGTGTACGCTGCTGACGTGAGCAAATGCAAAGACTATTTTTCCGCGCGCGCTTGTTTTTTCTGGTCGCGTAAGATTTGTTAAATAAACGGGAACTCTTTAGCTACAATGTATCAATGTTATGTTATAAAACAAATGGTAAACACCACAGCGTACACTATTGAGTTATGGATGCACTTGGGAGGTTTGCTAAGCACTCAAGAAGCTAGAGTCGCTCTCGGCTGTCGCCTCGAGCGACTCTTACGCTTCTTTCGTGCTTAGCAACCTCCCGCGTGCATCCATAACTCAATAGTGTACGCTGTGGTGTTTACCATTTGTTAATTAATAGTGACATCATCTATGTGCCTGTCCTCTAATAAATCATCAGTGAGAATCAATCAAATAAGTGTTTAACATAGTTTTATTAAAGTATTCTCTTTAATTAATTGGCTAATACACTCTGGCCATTTGCCTGTGAGTTGCATGCTGACCACTGTTTTGCTTTTTTTCCCACACAAAATAAAAGATGTCTGAAAGTTTCTATTATATAAAAGAAATGGTTTATGTGCAGTGTGCAACCATCAAGTTATGGATGCACTTGGGAGGTTTGCAAAGCAGTTAGGAAGCTAGAGTTGCAATCAGCTATCACCTGACCTCATGCAGCTCTTATGTTTCTTATGTGCTTAGCATCCTCCCATGTGCATCCATAACCTGCTGGTTGTATGCTGTATGCTAACTTTTTTTTAAAGTATGATTCAGCTGGTGATGTAATAGGAAATTTATGACAAGTTCTTTGTTCTAATTAGGTTCCCCAGGAAACTTCTCCCCATGCTGAAATTGGTTTGACAGAAAATGTTCAGGTAAACTGCAGTGGGAATGGCTCATCTATCTTAGTGGTACAAACCAGAGAATATTATTAGAACTGGTTCTTTGTAGAACTTAGTCCTCTGTAACTTTCGTCTATTGTCTATCTGTTGGAGACACACTGCCGCAGTCACTGGTTAATAAGTAAGGCCAGGGCTTGACACTAACTTTTCAACTTACTAGCCAAGTGGCTGGTGACATCTTAGATGCTACAACAATGTCAATTTGTTTAATAGCCAAACTGGCTGGTGGAAACCGAAAACCACCGGCCAAAACTGAATTTCTACTAACCTGTGGCTAGTGTGCTACCGTTAATGCCGAGCCCTGTAAAGCTCCTGATCTTTAAGCCCTGGTCAGTTCATTTTGTTTTGTTTTTGGGAATGATTGTCATTTAGCTCGCATAGTGCTTTTCTTCGCACATGATTTAGCGGCATCCAACAGTCAGGAAAACCTGTCAAAACACTGCCTAGGGGAGTGGGGAAGGGGGTGTAAAGGTGTGTACAATGGGCTTGCATCTTATTTAGAAGTTACTATACTCCTAGAGGCTTCATGCCACAAAACTAGGGATCAGCTTCAGCAAGATATCTCCCCACAAACATCTAAAATGCAACCATTGATTGCCAAATTTATGCTTTATGCCCCCTTTTATCATCCACCCACTCCCTCCCTGTCTTTTCTCTCCCTCGTGTGGCATTTGTGGATTGGAATTGAACATCACTATTGGCAGAGCTGTATATACCAATTGGCAAATCGTTTTTGTTTCCTCCACAGAAAATGGTGGAGAAAGAGAAGGAGGCTACTGAAAAACCAACAAAACCAAAAGTAGAACTACAGTCATTACCAACCAGAGCATACTTAGACCAGACAGTTGTGCCTATCCTTCTTCAAGGTCTCTCCACCCTGTCCAAGGAAAGGTAAGGATTTTCTTTCATCAGAATGCTTTGTGTTTATTTTTTAATATGCTTTTATACGCTTCTACTTCCTGAGTTTTCCAACCTCTTTGGAAGGCCTTGCTTGAAAGAAAACAAATTTACATTTTGGATTTTACATTTGGATAATGGCTTTTACATTCTGTATGGAGTGACAAAATTCAATTTAAGCCCCTTTCACACTGTCTGTAAGAGTGCAGTAAGTTGGGCTTTGAAAGTATTTTCCTTTTTTCTTGTACCTTATCATTTCATGAACAAAGAATAGAATTTAAAGCATAACCTTTTGCTAAGGATGCTTCTTGGAGAAAAAGAAAACAAATCATTAATAGACTGTGCGTTAATTAGTTTAACTTTTAATTCCCAGAAGTGATTGACATGTAAGTTCTTCCTGCAATATCCATACATTACTTAGCAAACAGGCAATGAGAATATTTAAATTTATCAGGTAGAAGTATTTATCTTGATTTATCACCAAATTCTTGTAATTAAGAATTAAGAATGAATCATATCTTGGGGGTTGAATGGTTAAGCAAGTGTCAATTGAGTATCCAGCGAATCTCGACTGATATATCAGTTGAGAGTACCCACAGTAAACATGATCTGAGAACCTGAATAATAATTGAGCATTTTATCTTTGTTTGTGTTTCAGGCCACCCAACCCTATTGAATACCTGGCAACATACTTGCTGAAAAACAAAGACCAGTATGAAGAAAGCTAGTAACCATACCTTATATTCATATGATTGTAAATTTATCACCTCATAGGTAATATGTCACCACTGGATGCCATTATTAACCTAATCCTATGGATGTGTTTGTAGAAAAAGTGACAGAAGACAAGACAGTTTAAGGAAGAAAAGAGGATTTTTACTGTCATTTGTGAAAATTGGTCAAGATGCATTAGGCTGGTTTTATTTGAAACAAAGCAATTTTGTCATTATGTTTATCATCTTTATCACTTATTAATATATTTATCGGGGTAGTTCTGAGAAAGTGAATTGTGCGATGTCATTAGCCTTCTCAAAGTTTGACTATAACCTTAACACGTTTCAACTGTATGACTTTGTACTGTATCTCTTGTTTGTAATGTACCTTTGACACTGAAATGAAAAAAACATTGTGGAGTGGTTGTTGCTGTTTTTATTTGCAGTACCAGTCTCTATGTAAGAAGAAAGAAAGTCAGAAAGTCTCAAGCACTCTAAACAACAAACGTGTCTAGTTACAATGATAAGGTTGAGATCGGATGTCAGCATTATCAGGCGCCTCTGGCAGCCGCTTCAGTCCATGTAACGATCTCACCTTCCCTCCCATCCCACCCCAGGGGAGGACATCCACCACACAGTAATCTCGTGCGTGGGAAATTAACGTCTCCTACCCCTAACCCTGCAGGAGACGGGGCCTACGGTTTATTCGTCCTTATCCGAGAAGACTAGAATATCTATCCATTTCTTGATATTATAGAAAGGTAGCAAATTCTCCTCACTTATTTTAAGACCATGAGTATTTGTCCGGCCGGGGCTCGAACCCTCAACCTCCCGCACAACACAATCCGTCGCTCTAACCAATTGAGCTAACCGGGAGGTGGTACAGAAACAGTACAGAACAGAACATGTACAGAACATGTACAGAAACAGTTGACATTCTAACTACTTTGCTTATTGGCTAAGCCTTTTGTGACATCCCAGAGAATGGCTGCTGAGGAGACTGATGCAGCTGTTGGTTGGGTGTAAAATGAAAGTGAAGTTAGTGGGCGGTGACTGGAGAACAGGGAGTAAAGTTGCAAGGGGTAAAATATTCACCTCCCCACCCTCATCCCTTCCTAATTTTTTCACTGTTACTCACCTCCTTGGGTTCTGTCCTGGTGTACCGGTTCACACGGGAATTACCTTTGTTCTTTCTTTGTTTAGGAGTCATTGGTTAGCTGTTGTGTATTGTTTGGTCTTTTGTATCGGCTCTTGTGAACCGGTACACGAGGACAGAACCCCTCCTTGGTTCAAATTTCTTTCTCTCCCCAGCCTTCCACTTCCATTTCAATCAAAGATGACAGCCACAATTTTTGCAAAGAAAATACTGAGCACTTGCTTGCCAAAATTACACTTTCTCAGCAGGCTACTTATTCCATCCCTCTCATGCCATTGTTGCTTACCCGACAGCTCTACTTCTACTCAAATTTCCCCATTCACTTGTCAGAGGTCCCAGTCCTTTGCGGTTACCTCCTTTCTTCGGGGATACACAACATGGTAGTCTCCTTCGCAGCCGTTGTTTGGGCTCGTCACGCAACGCTCCCTCCCCCACCAACCGGCTGCTTAAACCCGAGCTGCATTCCTTTCCCTGGCTTTAGCCAATCACGATTTTGCTCATATAATTCTGAGTAAGTCTAGCCAAGACTAGTCATCCAACCAAAACTCGTGTTCTATCAGCGGCTCATTGAGCAGAGAAAATGGTGTCTCTCGAAGTAGCTTTTGTTTTGACATGACATAACATAACTAAACTTAACATCAACTTTATTTCAACGCGATAAGTGTTTAAAGCTTCGCGCTTAAGGGGTCGATCATTTTAACTTCCAAATTCTAAATTCCTAGCTTAAATGATCACCAGAAGCTAGCAATTGAGAAAATTCTTTTGCAAAAAACGATGTATTTGTAAACCTGCCTACGGGGTTGGGAAAATCCTTGATTTATCAGGGTCTTCCACTCGTGTGCGATCACATCAAAAATCTTGCTGGGCATATCGTTGTTATTGTTTCTCCGCTCGTAAGTCTTAGCTTTATCAAAAGCTGGTAGCATTTGTCTCTACAAACAAACAATTTAATTGTTCTCCGCGTAGCGATGCACATCAACAGTGAGCGAAGAACGAATTGGTTCAGCAACATAAAATAAATTTTTACCGAAAATGTAAATTTTATCCTTTGTGAGTGAAATCGAGGAACAAATGAAGCATCTTGAACTACTTTCTAACAATTTCTTCGGAGTTACATCCATGGGAAATTTCTGAGATGACTGGAAACTTCTCTAGAGAGCGCCGATGAATTTACGCGGGAAACTTACGTCATAGAAATTTGATTGGTTTTATCGTGAAACCAAAGGCGACGTGTGATTGGTGCAAACGCGAATTATCACGTGCAGTCACCGTGAAATCTAAACAAAGGGAAAGGAATGCGGCTCGGGTTGGTGGGGGAGGGAGCGTTGCGTGACGAGCCCAAACAACGGCTGCGAAGGAGACCAACAACATGGCAGTGTTAAGATTAATTACCTTTGACGCTTGTAATACTCTTTTTCGTGTTCGAGGCTCGCCTGGGGAATTGTACAGCTGTGTGGCCTCTCGTTTTGGTGTCGAGACAAAGGCCAAACCTTTGAACGATTCGTTCAAACAGTCCTTTCGAGAATTCTACAATACCCTGCCAAACTTTGATGCCAACAGTTATAACACAGCCGAAAAATGGTGGCATGGAGTGGTAACACAAACATTTCGTTCGGCTGGATACCACGATGAAGCAAATTTAGCCAGAATTTCCTCAGTTCTGTATCGAGAATTCTTAACATCAAGGTACTGGCAAGTTTACCCTGAAACTCATTCCGTGTTGAAGCATTTGAAAAAGCAGAACTACCATTTTGCCATTGTATCTAACTTTGATGAACGACTTGATGGAATTCTCGAAAGTCTACGCCTAATAGACTATTTTGACTTCGTAGCGTGCTCGTTTAATGCTGGAGTTTACAAACCATCTCCTAAAACTTTTGAGCTTGTACTGAATCACTTTGGCGTCAAAGCTGAAGAAGCACTGCATGTTGGGGATAATGTAGACTTGGATTACAAGCCAGCTATTCAGTTGGGAATGAAATCCTTGATTGTAGACAGGTTTTGTATGGACTTTAGCAAAGATATTGTAAATCCTGAACATCTTATCAAAGATCTAAACCCTTTGCTAAAACTTTGAATTAAAAATTCTTATGATTATATTTTATAGGGTGACAACTTTTATGGTGGGTGTAGAATGTCGGCTTGGGCTTCTTCTACTTTCATCATCATTTTGAAAATTTGAAATTCAGCTACCATAAAATCAATGCAGTTTTTTTTTATCTACTCTCCAGGCACAAGGAAATGAGCTGACAACCTCTCTTTAGTTATCAATAATTAATGATTTCATGATACTTGAAAGAAGGAATAATTCTTGGCACGAAGCAAATGACATTTGAAAGCTAACCATTGATAGCTTTTTCTTCGACTCGTTTACCTGCCTTGAGGTGAGGTAGTGCAAGCAACAAAAAATCCAAGCAAAACAGAATTTACAGGAAGCTATACTATTGCTGAAAATTTCAAAACCAAGTAGTCAAATTCAGCATTTACTATGGCAATTGTCACATTTAAAGTTACCCTTCCCACACGTCATATTTTTTCATAGTTTTATGATTGTGGACTTCTCTGTGCTGGGCTGTCCTTTAATGTTCCTTCCACCCATATGCATTTCTTTATTCATCTCTATGAAACCTTTCTTCGTTACCCGTTCATCGGGCATTGAAACCATACCTGAGGGTTCTCCCCACTGATTGGGAAGTTTAAGGTGCCATAGAAATTAAAAAACCTCAGAAACGTTAACTTGAATGAGTAACTGGGAACTTTTGCTTAAAATCTTAACAATTCATTTCTGCAAGGCTGCTCTCAGAGAGTCATTAAGGCAAGTACATGTATGGAAAAGTTGCATGAAGGTGTTGCATACTCCAGAATTAAGTGGTATTCATCTGTGTTGCCATCTGAATGGGGCATCTTTCTGCCATGTACTGAAAGTGTGTAAGGTCTCATTTACAGCACTTAACAACTGTGGAGCCATGGAACAGTTAAGTGAATAAAGACTTATTTAGTAGATTGAAATTAGTCCTCACAGAGATTAGCATTTAAAAAACATTTAAACTAAGTTCTTAAATTGTATCATAGTTTTTTTTTTTCGTTCTTTAGAGCACTGTATTAAGCCATAAAGCCCAATTTCATTTCACCTTCACTTCGCGAGTCGTAAACTGGTCAAAGATGAAAACCTTCACAAGTAAAACACAAAGTAAAAAACCTTCAAAATAAAACACAAATTAATTTTTTTAGAAGTTGATCCTTGTGCTTGAGATCATCATCCTTGCCTCCCTGTCAATGCAAGGAAATGCACATTACAAAATGCATTCTACATATATACAACTGTTCTAAGAATCACATGGTACTGTGACTACACTGTAAAGACAGCCAAAACAAGATCACTTCACATTTTCAATGACTACAATTTATGACAAACTCTGGCTCTCTTGTTAATTTATGTACACATTGCTTTTAAGTAGTTATAGTGAGTTCTAACACCTAAAGAGTTAATTATTTACTTACCAAAGCACTTCAGTGCTAATTCAGACAGGATCCACAGGGAGGATTCAATATTCGGTTGAACATGGGTGACCCTATTGATAGTCATCATTTCAGAGTCTGAAATATGGAGGTAATTGCCCTCTCTACCCTCAAAGCTGAGCATGGTACATTTTCCATTTTCAGGCATCTTCATGATGCTAATTTTTACATCTTCCACGTTCAAAGGGAAGTCTGCCAAAAAAAAAAAAACCTTGATGAAAAACTCAACCTAGACAACAAATGTCCCTCAATATTTTAAGAGAACCATTTCTTGTTAATAGGGTCACTTAAGAGACGTTACAGGGCTTGACACTAACGGTAGCCCACTAGCCACAGACTGGTAGAAATTCAGTTTTACCAAGTGGTTTTCAATTCCCACAAGCCAGTTTGGCTAGTAAACAAACTGAAATTGTTGTAACATCTATGTCATCACTAGTCACTTGCCTAGCAAGTTGAAAAGTTAGTGTCAAGTCCTACATTACTAACATAATCTTACTCACTAGTATTCATATTCATCCCATATAGGTGACAGAGCAAAATGATGATGCTCTCTCCTATAAGTCCAGATGCAATTGCTGCAATCTCAGCAGCATTCTGTTGTGCACCATTCTGTGGATCGGTGGTGTATTTATATGACACCCCATCTCTGTTTTTAAGAACAATGGTGTGCTCCAAAGGAACTTGTTCATCTATTGAATGAAATAAAAAAGAAGACAAGTTCACAAACTCCAGAATATTCAGCAGAAAGCAAACTAGGAGACTTTGAAGCCAAAACTATCAATATTGGCCTTGACTATTCAAATGAGATAACAGCTGCTGGAGGAATCTGGAGCATAAAGTTCAAAATGCTTCTGTAATAGTTATAGTCTGGGAGCATCTGTAATCCTGTGAGAATTTAGTAGAGAAGGCACATGATAATATGCATTCTTGTAAAAGTTCTTTGCTATGTTTATCAAACTACAAAAATATTGATATTGCAGCATTGCTTCCATTGACAAAAATCTGTTTTGGCAGGTTAGTCTGATTTTGAAGGTCAATAACTTGATAAAAGCAATGAAATATTGGCTAATCTTCTGTTGATTGACTGTCACGACTTAATTGTCGATCCATATGAGCACATGTGATAAAAAGTAAACAAGATTGGATTGACTCTTTGAAGAACGGCTGAAACAACAACAACAAAATAGGGTAACTGAAGTTCAAATCAACAAATCAGCCAAAAATTTAATGGTTGTGTGAATTCAGATACCTTTTTGGTTTTGTTTTGATTGTACCAGACTACAATAGTGATGAAATTCTTCTTTCTTTCTCCAATTTTAAAAATGTTACAATTGAAAGTTCATTGTAAAAAAATGCAAATAATAATAACTCGTCAGTTGACTATGACTGTTTTTCCCAGTTTGCCAAACAACTTCAGAAGGCTTAATGTCCTCTTACATCTATGTTTGAATGTCACGAACTTAGACAGGTAGTTCCTGGGAGAGGAAACTGTTACAGTGTTATTGAATATCTGGAACCCTTCATTGTTATTTAGTAATTTGATGGGAATGCTGTAAAAAGTTAAAGA
Source organism: Stylophora pistillata (assembly GCF_964205215.1). NCBI lineage: Eukaryota > Metazoa > Cnidaria > Anthozoa > Scleractinia > Pocilloporidae > Stylophora > Stylophora pistillata. The sequence continues at coordinate 30,618,438 of NC_142524.1, forward strand.
AAAAATATTTAAAAGAGGAAGCAAAAAAATGGACGGAAATAAGATAATGAAATTCTACTTGGAAGACTTATCTAAAGAGGATCCTTCACACTGACAATTATATAATTGTGTTTCTGATAGTTTGGTCACATCAGAAGAGACAGATGGCTATTTTTGTTTCAATTAGGTGTGCCCTATGGCATTTACAAATTAAAACTGGTTATCAGTGGAGGCCCACTGTTAAACTAATGAAATGAGTACTTGAAGAGAAAAAGAAACAAATTGACCAGAAATTAAACTCAGTTTAAGTCTAAACAATAATTCAAAACATGACATAAGATTTATTAACATTGATGCCTGATGCTTCACAAAACAGGACTTTTGAAGCAACCTCTGGTGGACCTCTAGAACTCTGAAAATATGCCAATATGACAACCCATGAGTTACTAAACCACTTCTCTGTTCTTTTCTCAACCTTTGAAAATACTTTTGGATTGTAGTGCACGTCTTTCTCACCCCATTAGGTTTGATTTGTGTTGGACAAATCCAAGCGGGACAATGTCTTTTGGTCAAAAAGATTAATCACCAATGCCAGTTTCCTTATAGTCATTGCTGGGCCATGTGAGTTTCCACTACTTTGACTCTAGAACAAATAGACTTTGATGGACTAGGAATATAGAAGACATATGGCATGGCCAAGACTCCTCCAGATTCCTACATGTGTTTATTCTACCCCCACCAAACTATCGGCAATCTTTTGTGTACTTTTTGGCAATCCTTTGCAAGCCTTGTTCTCAAAAATCAAGAATTTTCCTGCTACAGCAAAATTTTCCTCCCAATATACAAGGGGACTTCTAGGATATTGCCTCCCTGAGGTTTTGGCCATCTTGGCCAAAACACTGCAGGAGCAACTACATATTTATGTCTTTAGGTCTTTATTGAATATACAAGTAAAAATACATACCTATATTTACATGTTTAAAGTATTAATTAAAGTTTAAAAAGCGGAAGCATATTTAAAATAGTCTATTAACCCATTAACGGCCACAGCTTTTGTGGAAAACTGTGTTTTGAAGCTAGTCCAGCAGATTTCGGGTCACTGTTGGGGTTTTAAAAGCTCGAACTTACCAAAAACCACTTGACAGCTCGTGCACTCGACAGCCTTTCGATCCAAATGCAAAATGGCGGCCTGAAAATCTCGGGCACGCGCAGAGAGCAAAATTTCGACATAGTTTTTGGCTTGAAAAGTCACGCCCCACTTACGACTTCTACTTTTCTCTCTTTCTCCTGCCCTTTTTTTCCCCTCTCCTTGCCTAAAGTTTCTCCTCACTTGCTGGAAATTGAGTAGGCTTCATTTTGGTGTAGAGATTTTTCAGAAACTACTCATTATTTTCAAGGTACATGCTCGGAAAGGCAGGTGGGTAGTGAAACACGATCTTCGTGCAGATTTTCCAGTCAAAGTGACACGGTTTTTTGGCTATTTCTCCAATCTCCTCCACTCAATTGCGCTCATTCTGGTATCGTCTGCAAGATATTTTCAACCCGTTCAAGTACATGCTCGAATTCGTGCTCCAGAGTTAAAATTGATGACGTCACAGGGCGTAGAAAGGGTGTGGGTCCCCATGGGCGCATACGGGCGCACTGGACGTTAATGGGTTAATATAACTAGCTTTGAAACGCTCTGTGTTGAAACAAGGTAGTAGGCTAGTTTGAGTTCTCAAACATTTGGAAGATTTTTTAACTTTGGGCAACAAACTGTACAGCAGATGAGTAGGCAGGCAACTAATCCTCTTTGAGATTGACCTATCTGTTTTCTCAAGCAAATCATACATATCTATAGCATAGGATATAAAACTGCATTTATGACATCTACGAAGGAACCGCTGCACAGTATTAAGTTCAGGCACAGAGGCTGCATACACCAGTAAACCATAATTGTAGTTGTATGTACTAACTAACAATTCTTATTATATTTTTTAACATCAAAGACTGTCGCAAAGAGTTCAAGCTGTAAAGCTTATGTTCCAGCATGGAAACAGGGCTGGTCCTTAAATTGCATTATAACTATCTTTACTGGCAACAAACTGCTTCAAAAATTACTTTTTTGATGTATGAAAGTGTATCTGACACATTAAAGTAACATTTAAGTTATGCATTTGGTCACATGACTCTGTCTTTAGACTGATCACAGTCTAAAGTGTACTTATGGCCTGGTAATGTAACAGCGACATTGATTTAGGTGAAACTAGTTAGTTTGCACCCATCTTGTATATATTAAGTTTTTTTTTTAGGCATTTCATGGTTCAGCCTTATTTCTCTGCTAGCATGGTCACTTCACCAGCTTTATTACTTAATTATTTACACATATCAGATAAACTTCAATCTTTTCTTTTCGCAATTATTGATACAATTTGTTGCCATTAATAGTCAACAAGGGTAGTACTTTAATACAGCCTCGTTTTCATGCTAGGACATAAACATTACATTTTTAATCCTCTATAGCAGTCATCGGTGCATTACATCACAAAATTGCCGACACATTTTTTATATTCCTCAGTGTTCCCTTAACATATCTAGATAGGTGGCTTGCTTTTTTAAAAAATTCCCATCAAAAGGTAATTTATTTGAACAGATGTTTATTAATTTCTGGAGTGAAAAATTCAATGATCATTTGTTGTAAGGTTCTAAAATTAAGATTATTAATCACAAAGGACTTCTCTTGTGATTATTAGTCACAATTATTAGTGAACTAAATGTGGGTAACAATAGTAGGGTGACATACATGTATATGCAATTATGTCCAATATATAAAAATTACAATCAATTTAACCCATTAACACCTACGTAAGTAACACCTAGTATAACAACTAGTAACACATGCCTAAAAAATGCCACAATTTTGGAGAAACAAAGAAAGCAAACACAATGTGCAGTAAAATTTTCAAAAATCATCTTTTCCAAAAAACAAGCTCCAGTGAAAGAAGACTGATTAAAGAACTTATTTCCGACAAAAAAATTAGTGATAGGCCTGTTTCTCGGTGTTGCTCCCTACAATAACTAAGTTTGTCAATTTGTCTCTCTCAACTGGCAGAATGCCTAATGCATTGAAAGCTGCTGCTTTATCTCCGTCCCTGAAGAAACCTGATGCTGACTTCAAACAGTTTTCAAATTTTTGTCCTATCTCCAATCTGACACTAATCTCAAAGATCATTGAGAAAGCCATTGCTGAACAATTGATTGACCATGTAAATGACATACCATCTAGATGTGATGTATCAGTCTGCCTTCAAGGTCTTGCACTCGACTGAGACGGCCTTACTAAAAGTACAAAATGACATACTGTGTGCTGTTGATGATAGTCAGTTATACTCCTTCTACTCGACTTGTCCTCAGCCTTTGATACGGTTGATCATTTGATACTGTTACCTAGACTCTCCCATTGTTTTGGTATAAAGGGTAATGCCCTTGCTTGGTTTGATTCGTATCTTAAATCTCACAAACAGTTTGTGCAAATTGAAGATTGTCAGTCATCACAATGTTGTTTAGCACATGGGATGCCTCAAGGATCTGTGTTAGGTCCCTTGCCGTATTTATCATATACATCTACGATTGCTGATATTATCAATTTTCATAGTCTACAGTACCATTTGAATGCTGATGATTCTCAACTTTACATTTCTTTTAAAACTGACTGCTTTGCTGACCTTGCTCAAGCTAAGTCATCTGTTGAGCTATGTGTCAAAGATATTGACTGGTGGGAGACAAATAACACGTTAAAGCTCAATCAGGAGAAAACTGAGCTGATTGTAATTAGTTCAAAATTCCGCCTAAAGCCTGCCATTTCATATGTGTCACTTGGTGATGAACAAATACTCCCCGAATCTTCAGCTAGGAATCTCGATGTCATATTTGACGAATGCTGTAATATTGTGGAACATGTAAATAAGATCTGCAAAACATCGTACTAAAAAAATAACCACTAAAGGAACAGTTCAAAAATTAGGAAGTACCTCACTGAAGAAACTACGGAAATTCTCGTTAATACATTTGTTAGTTCAAAACTAGACTATTGTAACTTTTTATTGTACGGCCTCCCTAAGCAAATATATGATAAGTAGTCTGCAGTCTGTGCAAAACACAGCTGCTCGTATCGTTGCTTTAACCAAGAAATTTGATCATATCACCCCTGTATTGATTCAACTGCATTGGTTACCTGTTCACTTTTGGATTCTTTTTAAAGTTTTATTGTTAGTTTATAACGCCCTAAATGGTATGGCACCATTATATAACACGGAATTACTTAGTTATCGTACATGTTCATGTATGCTACGCTCTACTGATCAAAAATTTCTGGCTGTTGTGAAGTCAAGACTTAAAACATACGGATACAGGGCCTTTTCCATTGCTGCACCTAAACTCTGGAACAAGCTGCCATTAGATCTTAGAAGTTTAGGTACACTTAATTAATTCAAAAAACACTTAAAGACTGATCTTTTTAAAAAAGCATATAACGTTTAACTTTTTGATAATTTGGAATAGGATTTACTGTGATATTTTTATAAATAAGTCTGCAAATAGGTTTTTAATTTATTCATATTTTATTACCAGTGGGACCTTTTTAATTATTTTAATATTATGAATTGTAAAGCGCTTTGGTCAATTAGTGGAGTTAGCGCTATATAAATTATGTTAAATATATAAAATGAAATAAATTAAGTTTTTACTCAAAAATCAAGATGAAAGACAAAAATCGCTAAATATTTTCGCATGCGTACAAATGGGCGTGCAGATCATATTTCAAAAGGGAATATGCAAATTTGTCCATGAGTGAAGAGATCTCAAGTTCAATGGAATATTCTATCAATGGGAAGCAAGACAAAAGTGACCAAGAAATATTTTGGGACAACAAATTTAATCAAAACAGTTTTTGATTTCCTGTTATAAGCGAAACACGTACAATTTTCTTACATGAACAAAGCCCACGCAGTACAATTCATCATGCTTAGATTGTTTTTACTTGCTTTCATGGCCAGAAAATTGCTCAGCGTTATGTCGAAAATTCTGAAAAAACTTCAATTTGATGCAAAATCTTCCATTAAACAATACTTTTTGAACACATTGTTACTCAAACATAATACCAACTGGGCCATTGAATCATCAAATTGTCACTAAGGCCCTGCTCGAAGTCCAAATGTTTGGTTTGCACTTTACGTTCATAATTTGCTTCGCCTTAGAGAATCATAGTGTCATTGACTCAAGAACTTATTGACTGTCACCTTTAAGACCTTGTTATCCATTATTTTCCAAGTGGAGTATTCTATAGCATTGCTACTTTACATTCTGAGTTCCACAAGGTCTAACTCAATCACAAATGAACAAAAACTCTGACCTGAAACTTTTGAGGGTTGGTCGCACAGGTGCCATATTTTCAAATTTGATAGAGGACACATAGAATAATGCCCCTCTAGTACCCCCTAAAGCCATCAAAATATATGCACAAACAACGGATTCTGATTGGTTTATTGACCTCTAAAGCACTGAGGAAGTTTGGGGACAAAACTCTGCTTAGTAGGGGAGGTAGGGGGGAAAAGCCTTTTCACACGAGCCAATCGCGCCGTTCAGGCGGTTCAGGTGTCAATGTGTTAAATGTTATAATTACCAGAGAACCCCGGAACAGAGTCTCCATCCACTGGCATCATCTCTTGTGTGTCATTATAGGTGGTTAGATGATCTATTTCTGCTCCCTGTTGGTGAAAACAGGTATCAGTGTAATTATATATCATATTTTGTGACTTACTTGTCACAAAACAACTACACTTCAACTGCACTCACAGTGTAATATTAACATTATCACAGAGTTTGACCTCAATGCAATGTTTAAGAAACTACCTGTACTCTGCAACTACAATTTTCCATTATTTACAATATATTGTGCGCAGTTACATAGATTTTGAAGCAGACACTTAAATTTCAGACACCTTACCATAGACTGGATTCTTAGCCACATGTATGACTCTGAAAAAGAGAGTGTTACAATTAGAAGTACAATCAACAAGACACCTGATTCACAACTTCATTTCCAGGAGCAAATTAGAGTGGCCAAAAAAGCATGTAGACAAAAAACATTGTCAATGTACCTGTCCCAAAATAGAGATTTAATTCTGCTCTGGGTGATTAAACCCTTATGTGTCAATACTGGATGATCCTTAAGGCTCATCAGCAGATTTTTTGTTTCCCTAAGGTGTTTCATCATTTCTGAACACCCATACTCCTAGTGGAGATGTTGTTTTCTGAGTTTGACTTGCCAGTTTGACTTACAGTTTCGAGAAGTGGACTCATCCCTTAACATAAGCTTGCCTTCTCATCTTGTCAGCTGTCTGTCGACCTCTTTTGACTTGTGGTTTTACAAGTTTGACTCATCTCATTGACAATATCCGTTTGTCTTCATATGTAGTTTGTTGTTTTACCCTTTCCTCATAGCATATTTTCATCATTTTGTTATGGCATTTCATTGTTTCAACTTGTTTGTGTAAACCACAAGACTGAATTGATCGACTTTAATCAACGAATACTTAATCAGAAACTTCTAACAGTGACAGAATAAAACGGGGCAGCCACGCTTAGTAAAACGACACAATGAGTACATAGCAAGTACAAGTTTCGACATGGCGGTTCTCTCATGCACTCGAGAACATGTTTTTTAACTGTCTCTGCGCATGTGCCGAATGCACACCGCAGGTTAATAATATTGCGGTCTAGACTACTAGTCACCAGATTCCACATTGTTTGCTCAGAGGGGCTATAATTCAACTTAGATCACATGTGGTACGTGTTACTTTATTTCATGCCCTTATACATGAGATATACATCCATATCTGCTCCACGCAGACTGAAAAATTTAAATTTGGCAAAATTTATACAGAGGCTGAATGCTAATAGCAAGTGCTTATACTAATGCTAGAAAACTTGAACTTCTACAAATTAGCAATAAATGACATCTTGACCTAGTGTTATTTGTCACATAATCCAAGATTTTAGCATGCATGTTTTCCTTTGAATGTTTTGTAAAGATAAATGTGTAAGTGATGTTTTTTCATCCCAAGCCACAGGAATACTGACTTAGATAAATCAAACATTGGTGTATAACAACAGTTAAAAAAAAAGACATATCAGTAAAATTAACTCAATTATCTGATGTAGCTATTAGGGAGTTAAATCTATAGCTATTAAATATATAGCTATTAGGGAGTTAACCTCTGGGTTTTAGTCCAGAGAAACTTCCCTTACCAAAAAAGATGGCCTTGAAGTATACTTTAAGTATACTACAAGTATACTGCATCAATAGTGGTTATACTGCAATCATACTTCAATAATACTTCAATAGTACTGCACTTACTTAAGTACATCTGCAGTACCCTTTCTGAAGTACACTTTAAGTATACTGCTCAAGTGAAAATCATTACTTTTTTTATTTATTTTTTCCTGGGTGCGGTGATAATAGAAAAGTTTCTATTTTTCTCGATCAGGCTCTTTGAACATCGCAGAAGTACGTTAGAAGTTGGATTCTGTGTGTGCCCTGGACGCCATGGTAAGAAAACTGAGAGCCTTGATCTGTTTTTACATTTGTCAATCAAACATGTAGTTTTTGCCAAAGCAACCTTTTTTCCAAGTTGGTTTTGAGCACATACATGCCTTTCTTCTACAATTCATGAAAAATAAAATCAGCTTAAGGTTACTACTTCCCACTTTCGCACCGCAATGAAAACTCAAGCATGTGCTTTTGTTTGCAAAGTATTTGGCAACATTAGCTTTGTTCTTTTCAATGAGTTTGCGTTGGAGAAATTTACCGAATTGGCTCTGCTTTACGGCAAGAAGTGAAGGCTCTTTAACACAGCGACCACAAAATGTGATGGTTTCGCGAATTCTTCACACTCGCTGACGTCATGCCCCCCAGCAGATCACTATCTTGCTGAAACCACCAAAAATACAAACTGCAAATGGAACAGCGTAATGTAGAATGGCACAGCGTACATACAAACAGTGTAGCGTTGCGTGAAATGGCCAAGCGTGATGTCGCATGGCACAGCGTACACACAAATGGTGTAGCATTAAGTCACTAAACCGTTTGTGTGTACGCTGTACCATTCCACATTACGCTGAGCTATTTCACGCAACGCTACACTGTTTGTATGTACGCTGTACCATTTGATACTATGCCGTACCATTTGACATTAGGCTGAGCCATTTTGCACAACGCTACACCATTTGTGTGTATGCTGTACCACTTCACATTACGCTGAGCCTTTTCATGCAAGGCTACACTGTTTGTATGTACGATGTACCATTCGACATTATGCTGAGCCATTTTACCCAAAGGTACACCGTTTGTGGGTACGCTGTGCTACTCCATATTATCTTGAGTCATTTGACGCAAAGCTACACCGTTTGTGTACTATATTGCATATGAGTGCTAGACTATTTGCAATTTAGCTGGTCAATTTCACAATTTCATGTTCCAACTCGACATGGGCAACTAGACCGTTTATCATTTGGCTAAACTATTTATGCTTAGGCTGTTCTATTTCATGAAGGAAACCTAGACTGTCTTTAATTTGGCCATGCCATTCCTTTATTAGCTATGCTTTTCTGCAGCTGATCCTTAAACCATCTTTGTATTTACTGATCTATTTGACATCCTTGTATTTTTGGTGGTGATAGTCTCCCATACTCCTGCCAGTGGGGAGTTTTAAACTCTTAGTTAGTCTACATTGTGCCTGAAAAGTCCTGGAGGGAGAGCTTCAATTGAAGTATATTATTATTACATTATTATTATTATATTATTTGACAGGTATGCAGCCTATACCTGTACCAAATAGGTGTGAGAAGGGGGCATCTTTTACAACGATGACTGATACCCAAGACTTTGAAACTACTTGCATTTTTACTGAAAGAGTTAAAAACTGCCTCAATTCTTCCTTGAAAGTCAAATATAGAAATTTGGCAAGGATCTTCTATGCATAGTTCGAGGTAGGCATTTTCACAATATGAAGACCCTATCAATTTCATCTCTCTGACAGTCCAACAAAGCTTTTGATTATGTTTTCACCTTGGTTGGTAAAATAGTCCTTAAGTCTTAAGTCTTTGTTCTTGAGACACTCATGAGAGGGTCTGATTTGCATGTACCACGGACGAACTCTGCAGTCTGCATTTGAACAGACATATGAACAAGAAAATAAAACAAGGCAAGATTCTAGCACAGCCCCATACTCCATTAAACATACACATATTGGATAAGGAAAACAAAGGTGAAAACAAGACTGCCTTAGAGCCGTTGTCTTAAAACAGAATGGGGCTGTGCAGAAATCTTACCTATCTTGGTTGAATTTGAGGGTATTTCAGATTAGTATATACTAAAACAATGGATAGCGTTGAAGGCGCACTCTGATTGGCTAGTCAAACTCTGAATATCCTTTGCTATTTACCTCCGAGCAACTCGGGGAAAAAATGGCACCCCGGTTTGCATCTGTGACAAGCGAAGAAATCACTCAAATTAATGACGGTGGTGTATAATATCTCACTGTTTTAGTATATACTAAAACATCTATTCACCTCAGTGTCGGTGGTTAGCGGTAGATATTTACCTCGCCGCTTCGCGGCTCAGTAAATATCCACCACTAACCACCTCCACTTCGGTGAATAGTTGTCAATTATCGTTTGTTCTGAACTGAATTTGACATATATGAACAGTTAAAGAAGACTTGAAGCGTAAGCTACAAATGAATATTATCATAGACGAAAGGCAAAGGCTGACACTGAGAGTCAAACAGTACTTAAGTAATACATCTCACTGAAAGGAGATCTGTGCGATTCTTTCCGACTACCACATTGCAAAGCGCTACCATTCTCACGACAATAAAAACAGCCCGATCTACTTCTAATGAACCTAATGAGGATTACCTTGTTATTACTTATGTTATTACTTGTATTGAGCTAAAAAAATGGAAATCGGCGTTCCTGAAAGAAGAAGCTAGCAAGAAAAATTTGGTCTGACGCGAAAGTTCAACCGACTACTCAGGGAAATGTACCAAAAAAAAAATTATCAAGGCAGTGTTAGGTTATCACTACTTGCTGAAGAGGTATGACGATAATCAAGCCATGAATTTAAAACATACCGTTTCTTGTCGCCACAGAGTTTCCTGAAGCCATCTCGCATTTAAGTGAGATTCAAAATGATGGGGACAACAGCACCACATGATTATAATAATGTCGACCATCGCGGGACGGAAACGAGAGCAGAATAAGTGCTGTAACGAAGTCGTCGCGTAAGTACTCGCATATCTATATATTGCTGCCCATTCCCAGAGTTCTCTTGGGTTAATTGACGCAAAAACGGCTGATTGATCGTATTCGTATGACACATGAAAACTTACCCAGGCGGGACTTGGCGGAAAACCGCTGAGAAAAATTACGTACTTCATTTGTGTTGCGCCTGAGTTATTAAGTTTGTCTGTGGGGAACAACAACATTTCCCTTAGAGGGAGAGGGAGAGGGATTTGAGAAAGGGATACTCCAATACCAGTCCTAATCTTTTTCTCTGATTTCTTCAAAATGTCTGCGAGTTCTTATTTCAATGTAGACTTTTCACCCATTGATTGTTCAAGGTATCGACAAATGCAGAATGAAGAATGGAGTCCGCAAAGTCCAGAAAGCGACCCAGACCCGAGTTTCGATTCCGACGAAGAGAACCCCGAATCAAATATGACTTCAATTAGCTCTGATCATGACTCCAGCTCTGGATTAAGTTTCTCCGAATCACCTCTTCCACGTGCTAAAAACTCATCAATTTCACACCAGTCAACCTCAAAAAGCCTTGTTTTGCAATCTCGAGGAAACAGAGTTCATTACGAGGGAAGGGAATGTACAAAATGGGTGAACAAATCTGTTCCCCGATCCAATTCACTTGTGATTGGAAAGCGTTCACGTGCTATAGGACTAAAAGATATCGATTTGACAAGAAACCTTGCAGCAAAACACATCCGAGAAGCTAAGGAGGCAAACAAAAGCCCTTCGAAAAAATACTTATTTAGCCCTCTGTCTAAACAAATGTCTTGCCCGACGTTTAGTACGCCCTTCGAATTCGTTGGACTATCTGATAGACATGGGGTGACTGGTAGAGGTGGTCCAACCGGTAAAGCTGGTCTAAATAGTTTTAGCCGGGGCTTGAATTTTGAATTAGTCTCACAAACAAAATCACCTTTAGTTGGCAGTCCAGTGAAGGAGGTATCACTAGATTCAGGCACTAATTTTGTTAAACTATTTAGTTGTGCCAATGAGGAAGATGGTTCTAATGAGGAAGGCATTCCAAACAAGGAATCTGACCATGACTGGTGGGAAGGATGTAAAAGTACAAAAACTCCAGTTGCCACCCAAAGTAGCTATAAACTCTGTTTATCATTTGTGCCAAAAGTGGCAGAAGTAATTGATCTAACAGTTGATGATGTGCTGTCAGATGGTAAAGCAAGCAATAAAAACAGGATTTCAGAACATGATGGCATTGCTGAGAAAGCTGATGATGTTTCTGTGCAGAATACAATTCATCAAGGTTATCGGCTTGTCTCTAGAAATGCATCCACAGAGAGGCAAGCATTTTCTTTCAGTGATGATGAGGATAGTGAATCTGGCCCCAACTGTCGGTTGAAAAGTGACAAGGAATCTTCAGAAGAGTTGCTTTTACCTGATCTAGCTTCCCAGAGAGAGAGACATTCCTTGCAAGGCTTTGTGAAGATGGGAATGGTTTTCACTCTATGTGCAGTGTTGCTCTCAGTATATCTGCATGTTAACCCTCACGGGTTTTGTCTGGATAGTGAGTTCACCAATAACATTTCTGGTATAGGGTTGGCACTCAAGTCAGAATTGTTTGGTCAACACATTGCTCAGAAGATTGTCACGGCAGCACTCAAAAATCACTTTGACTCCAAAAACACCAGGAAACCACTTGTATTAGCATTTCATGGATGGACTGGAATTGGGAAGAACTTTGTTGGCAATATCATCATGGAACATTTTTTCAAGCACAAGACCAAAAGCCCATTTGTGCACAAGTTTATCATTCCACTCCACTTCCCCCATCGATCAGAAGTAGAAATGTACAATCAACAGTTGTTGAAGTGGATCAGAGGGAATTTTTCACATTGTCAAAAAGGAGGTTTGTTTATATTTGATGAAATGGACAAAATTCACCTTGGCATGATGAATAAAATCAAAGATGCTCTCTTGGATTACCGCGGCAAGAAAGCAGAGACCGGCCATCAGAACATGGTCTTCATTTTCCTGTCCAATTCAGGCGGGGAAGCTATTAATCAGCATATATTAAAGCACATCCTTGATGGAAAACTGAGAGAATCTCTAACCCTAAAGGAACTGGAAGTTATTTTTTATGACATTGCAAAGAACATACCAAATATCTGGTTTGCAGACCTGCTGAAATTGGAAGTTATAGATTACCTAGTGCCATTCCTTCCTTTGGAACGAACACACTTGAAGCAATGTATCAGACGAGAACTTGCCAAGAAAGGGTACAATGTAAAAGAGTCTTTTGTTACAGAAATTGCTGATCAGATGGATTATTTCCCAGAAAGCCACCAGTTTTTTTCTGTATCTGGGTGTAAAAAAGTTTCATCCAGAGTTGACATGATTATGGAGTAAATGCTTTGTAGCTGTGGAAAGGGTCGTTTAGACAACAACACATATTCGTGCAGGGAGTGTTTTCAGTGATGAGAGGAGATAAAAGCGACAGAAATATTGTTCAAGTGGCACAGATGTGTTTAAAATGTGTTATAGTTGTACCCATTTGATCTAATTTTATTTTAGCAAAGATGCATTTTGCAGATTATTATGCCTGAAAGAAAAAAAACAAAGAAAAAACACTTTTTTGGCAAATATTTTAGGTTAGAATTGCATCATTGAATGAAATCTCACATTCTGATTGGTTAACAAAGGGAGTTACTCAGTGTGGAATTGCGAGTTGAAAAGGAGGCTGAGTGATATTGTTTCACATCTATGTAAACATAACAACTATACATGTTTTCTTTTTTCCTCATTTTTTATTGAATTATGCAATTCAAGGAAAATCCATCACTTGACTTGTGAATTCCAAGTTAAACTGCACTTGAAAACGGATATAGCACTCATCGATTTGTGATTCGTGCAGTTTTCAAGTGCAATTTAATGGGGAATTCTCCTACAAGTAATGAATTTTCCTATAAAACCTTTTTGCCAGTATATGTTTCTTTAAGTTGCACAGTCATTTAAGATTCAGAGAGAGAGAGAGAGTGATGTCAAAAATGTGCATATATGTGAACAATGGTGATAATGTTAGAAGGATTTGGTTTTTTTTTTTCAGAGAGGTTACAAGATGCAGTTCTACTTTTAATTAAATAGGAAATTAGCCAGGCTCTCACTTTGCAAATCAAAACTTCTGTTTTAAGTCATTGATGTCATTATCTTTCTTAATTCAACTCAACTGGAACATTTCTGGTAATGCAAACAATTTAAGCAAGAAATCCTAAAAGAGTCAGTCTTTTTGAAATACAGTCAGAGGAGCGTTATAATTCGCATGGTATTTTTGTTAAAAAAATAAGATAGGAATGAAATGAGCATGTAAAAGAAGTTGGTGAGAGATTGAATTTGTGCTGACTCTCATTACTAACAATGACTCCTAAAGTCTGTTTGGTAAGGAAGTTTTCTATCTCGTTACTGCACATTCTTTTTTTAGTTACTGGTAGCAAAGAGACTCTGGTTTTACATCAACAGAAGTTACCACCCACAAGCTGAGATAATATTGCCAGATAATGGCTTGATATCGCAAGATTCAAAGTTACTTTGTAATGATTAGTGTGAGAAGGGCTAAAAATGGGATTACTTTCAGTCGGATTACAAAATCAACCAAGTCATATCTTTGCTTTTCCCTCTGTTATGACATTCTAGTGTGCAGGTTACATGAATTGAAGAATATGAACATGCCAAGTTAAACATTAACAGTGTAACATCCGTCCAGAGTGACAAGTTGAAAGAAAGATTGTGATTGAACAGAGTAAATAAATAATTTAGCAATGGACATCCACTGGGTGGCTATTCTTGTCCACTGTTCCAGATCAAATTAGAATTTGGAATGTTGGTTTTTGTATTAATTTTATTATACTTTTAGTATTACTTTTAAGAGGATGAGCCTTCGAGAGAATTGTTTGAGATTACCAAAATGAATATGTAGAATTTGGTATTGCATTAGGACAAAACCCATCACCTGTGTGCTTGACAATGAACTAATAATGTAAAGAGATGTCACTTAGAGGAGCCTTACGAAGCATGCTGCTCATATAAAACTTTTTATGAAATGTTTTATTGAGTTTGAAATTTTCTTGACTTTGGATATTTGTGGAGTTTGTCATTTAAAAGTCAGGTCAACTTTTGACATCAATCATTTTTTTCCTTGAGCTGCTTGTCTGAGCATCAGTCATCAGTAATGCAACAGCCAAAGAGTAGAGAACATAACACTTCTAATTCTTTGTTTGAGGAAAATAGAATGTCTTCATGTAGGTTTCTGTTACTTGTCAAAAAACAAGTAACTTTGTAAATCAAAGTAAGCCTGGTCTTGTACATTCTTAAGGTTTTCTTGTGATTTAAATGACTTGCATTTCTGAAAAGTGGCAATCCATGACAAGATTTCTAATTATTGTCAAGGAGAAATCATTGAGAAACATGTTTGACTTTCTAAATTGAAAAAATCAAGTAATTAATTGGTGTATTTATAAAAGTAGGTAAAACTTTCATTTTAATATCTAAGTCACTTCAAGGTCAATTTAAATAGCATTGTGGAGTCCTCATTTAATTATTTAATCACCCAACTTTTTAAAGCTTTATTAACCTGTCTTTTTTATGAGTGAGTGACCTAGATTTCTGAGATGGGAGCATTTGCATACTTAGTGATTCTAGCTTGAGAAGAAATAGTAAATTTCCCTTTTCCATGCAGTCAAGTGGTGGGAATGAGTGAAAAGTAGGGTGTGAGAACAAATTGAAAGGCTGATTTTCTGTTGCTGGTTGACTGACTATTGATGCATGAAATTATCATATGAATCAATTGAAATCCAAACTGGGAAATATCAACTGCATAGAGTAATTATCGAGGACCTGCCAACATTGCCATTGCAACTATTGCTGATAAGAAACCAATAGCAATGTGGCACATGCAATTACGTGTTGACCATTAATTATAGAGATCAAGTGAAGCATGATATCTTTACCCCCTTCAGTGAACATTTAACAATTATTCCATGAGCATGCATTGAATATGAGATGATAGATAGCCAATGAGGTGCGTAGCACTGAGTTGGTTATAATCATCTCATATCCAACAAGCGCGAGTGGAATAATTGTTTTATTATAAACGCCACCAAGAAATTATTATTTTGTGAGAAGAAACCGTGTTTTTAGCTCCTGTTTGATTTTAAGCTAACGCATACGCTTACCATATTTGTAGATTATGGTATATTGGCTCATATACCATAATGGCTAAGCCAAAAAAAAGTCTTGAATTGCATTATCCAATGATCCAGTTTTTAATAAAGTCTAATAACTCTCTTCTGTGAAGAGGCAGTATTTAAAATTTGTATTTAATCAAGGGATTTTGTACTATAATGTCATCAAAGCTAAATTCAACTTGTTTAATATGCTAAATTAGAAAGAAAATTCAAAACTTTTGGACTTTGTTACGAGTTGAAATACCATGAGTTGGGTTAATATGTAGCCAAGCACACTATTTGGAAATCTTGATTGGCATTTCATACAGTTCTGTTTGATTACTTCAGTGGTATCAAACGACAAACGGACCATCCCAAGTCTATTAATGAGACAAACTTTATTTTCAAGTCTTGATAATATCTGTCACTTGTTTGCTTATCTCACTAGTGAGAGATTTCATCAACACTCAAAGATGAAGTTTGTATTTATCCAAGTCCATGAAATATCCCTTACAAATACACTAACTCAAATTGGCATTGACAAATACATCAGGTGTTCTTTATTCACATGCCAACCGTCAGAGGAATACAAGTGGTAAGGATGTGAAGGTAGCAATTACCACACACAACATGGCTGAGCTAGGCATTTAATTATTTACAATAATTAGCTGATACAGTTCAACTTGGTCAAACACACCCACATAGTTCTGCTAATGGCCAGATTTTCTTAAGATTCAATCTGCTGCATCTCCATTGCCAATAAAGTTTGAAATCTATTAACATTAAGCCAGTTATTTAAACAAAGTTAAGCCCTTGTCTAACAAAACCATGTTCAAAACTATCTTGAATTTGGCTGAATCTCTTTGATATGAACATTTGCTTTTGTAAACAGGGTCAGGGGGGCTAAAAGCTGAGAGTGAAAGGACATTAATTTAATGAAAACCCTCTTATAGAGAGTAGGTAAGGCCCACTGCTTGCATAAAACTATGGTTTGGGTTAGACCTTGTGTAAATAACTGGCCCATTGAGTTTGACTTAAAAACATATCAAATTGAAAGCTCGGTTCTCTTAAGTTCTGTTATTTCAAATAAAAATCCTCCAATGAAAAGCGGAAATAAGACAAACTTTTAGCGGTGGCTGCCTTGGAAGTTGTCTTAAATTTAATTATGGCAATGGCTAACAGATTCAAATCAATATCAAGGGGGTATATTTGACCAGTTTTAATATTCTAAGACCCTTTATGGAACTGCTGCCAATAAGTTGGAAAACTGTCCTATTCATTTCTGTATTTTTACAACTGACTGTGAAATCTACAGAACATTCTGAGTCTTTTCCTGCCGACTGGTCATCTATGAAAATAATCAGGCACAACAGAGATGATTTTGACCCTTGCAAATACATTTCTTGTAATTATGGAACTCTGCATGCACTAATATTTCCAAGGTGATACCAGACTAAAGAATCATTTACGTGACAAAGGAATCCATGACAAAGGAATGCCCTTGTCTCAAAAGGCCTTGATTCTCCAAAAAGTTCACAAAATATTCCTCCAAAACCTGCATAAGACCCTACTAGAGATGTATTGTTTGAAATAAGAATTACCTTAAAAAGTAGCAGCTCCAACAAAGGGCTAATTTAACAATTCAACTCATTTTGACACCCCACAAATTGCAAACTAGATTAGCTGTCGGTACCACAATTGAACCACAACTCCACTTTAAACCTATACATAAACTTTAAGCTACTAACAAAACAAAAATGAATTGCTACCTCACATTATGGAGAGGCAATAACAGTTGCATCTCCTTGGGAAAATTATCTACACCTTCATCAATTTTCCCACACACACAAAACTTAAAAAAATTACAGTTAAATAGTACTTATATGGCTAACTTACGTTCGTCTAAGAGAAGGGGTCTAAGAAATTAATGTACATTTAACTGTATGATCCTAGGGGTTACATAAAGCAACACAGAGATGGTTTGCCTGCTACAGTCAACATACAGTATTTAAAACACATCGAGTTCTTGTTAAAACTTACTTAAGTTCATTTTCATGCAATTCGCATCTGTTACCTAATAAAGTATTTTTTGGCAGGCAGTATTACCTTCGACTTGAATAACCACTAACAAGTTATCAATTGTTTTTGTAAACATAACAACAACAATGGTAGACATAGTAGGAACCAGCCAGAAGGGCTTCAAGTGAAGAAAATTTGCAAATGACCATCTGGAAAAACTTAGACCAAAAATTTCAAGATGTAAAAACCAAAATATAGTGGTTCTCCTTTAACATCAAGTTATCAGTATTTTAATTAAAAAAAAAAGTAGGAAATTGGTTCAAGTACAGTAACAGCATAATTTTCTGTGTCTGAATAAAAAGAAAAACAGCTCTGATCAGAAAAATAAAGCACAATAATCCAGTGTATTTTCAACAATCAAACGGTGTCTAATGATAAGAAAATTTAAGAGACTATTCAAACACTCTTCCCTACTACAATGTAAAATCTAGGTTGTAACATTTTATCAGTTTTGCACTCTGTTCAAACTATATTTTTGACCTTTTTAAGACACATCTGATGTCAGTGGGAACATTGTCACTGCTGGAAAAATCTTAGTTTGTGTTTTCGCATTTTGCCTCATATTAATAAGATGTTTCAAGTTTGTGTTTAATATCTCGCAAAGTTTGTAATGCTATTCCTGTCATGTTCCTGTTGGATGTTTAAACTTGCTTAAGACAATATTTTCCAAGGCTGTGATGTATGGAGCATGCAAAAAGCTAATCAAGTGTTTTTTGACAATGGCACAGACTTAGGGCAGAACTAGAGCCTTTAAATTCACAAACAAATCTTCAAATTATAAAGGCGTTCTATGCAGTTTTGCATTATACAAACATCACTTTTCCAATAAAACTAGAGCGTTTTTATCTCTTGTGTGTTGTCAAAATTGTTATAGTTTGTACTTTGTACCGAGTCACGTGACGGGCAGTAAAAAGGCACTTGAAGTTCTTGAATGAATGGCGTCGTTCGGATCTTTTACGCTCGCCGATAAATAACACAACATGGTGTCAGAAGTGGGATATTGAGTCCCTTGACGAGAAGAATAACTGGATAGTCGAGGCCCTTAGAGGAAAATACAGGAGAGTTCTTTGAGGTTACTCGAGCGGAGCTAAATATTGACAAAAGAGAAATTGTTCGCCGCGACAGCAGAAGAAACCCGGGAAGTAAGCGTACTACTGTTCTGGAGGAATCATGGCTAACAAGATTACTGCACCCGAAATGTTCGATTTCAAAAAGCCAGACGAGTGGGAAAAATGGATTCGTCGGTTCGGTCGATATCGGATGGCGTGTGATCTACACAGAAAAAGCGAAGAAATTCAAGTAAACACGTTGCTATACGCGATGGGCGATGCCGCCGACGATGTTATGACTACATTTGTGTTTGGCGATGAGGGAGACCGGCTAAAATACGACAAAGTAAAGGAAAAGTTCGACCAGTATTTCCTAGTCAGGAGAAATGTCATTTACGAACGAGCGAAATTCAACCAGCGAACCCAGGCTGACGAAACCGCCGAGGAATTCATCACATCGCTTCATTGCTTGGCCGAGCATTGCAATTTTGGCGCCCTGAAAGAAGAGATGATTCGGGATCGTATTGTGGTGGGAGTTAAAGATGCTACACTAAGTGAAAAGATGCAGTTGGAATCGACTTTGACTCTTGAAAAAGCTGTGAAAATGGCCAGGGAAAGCGAGTCAGTCAAGAAACAACAAGAAGTCATTAGGAGTGGTCAGCGGTCGACATCCACCGAAATCGATGAGATTGGAGCCAAATTCAGAGCAAAGTTGCAGAAGTTTCCACCAAAGAAACGTGGAGGTGTCGTTGGCGCTAGAGATAAGTCAAACCCCAGTGGCTGTTTACGATGTGGATTATCTGCAAATCACACCAGAGGGAATTGCCCTGCACTTAATTCTGTTTGTCATAAATGTTCCAAGAAAGGTCATTATGCCCGAGTATGTATGTCCCAACAGGTTGAAGAAGTTGTAACCGAGGATCAGTTTTCTGAGGATCCAGATACCAGTGTGTTTCTTGGAGAGATCGGTGTTGACAGCATGCAGGCACATCCGTGGAAAGCTGAAATCCTGGTAAATGGTTGCCCAGTTAGTTTCAAGCTTGATAGTGGGGCTGATGTTTCCGTCATATCAGAAAAGACTTTTGGTCTTTTGTCAATTCAGGAAAAGCTCCTTCCACCTGATAAGAAATTGTATGGCCCATGCAAAGTACCACTGTTTTGCAAAGGTAAATTTACAGCATCCCTTACGCATAACCTGCAACGCTGTGCTGACGAAATTTATGTGGTTCCTGGCCTTGAACAGTCCTTGTTGGGAAGAAGCGCGTGTAGCCGGCTCGGGACAATTGCTAGAATCTCTGGTGTTGACTCAAAGGACAGCAACTATGAGAAGAGATTCCCCAGCTTGTTTCAGGGGTTAGGATGCATGGATGGTGTTTACGAGATCAAGCTGGATGAATCAGTCACTCCATTTAATCTGTGTACCCCAAGGCGTATTCCTATTCCTTTACTACCTCAAGTGAAGAAGGAGCTTGAGCGAATGGAGCAAATGGGAGTGATAGAACAGGTCGATCAACCTACCCAGTGGTGTTCCCCGATTGTTGTTGTACCCAAAAGGAATGGCAGTGTCAGAATTTGTGGTGACTTTGTCCAGTTAAATAAGGCTGTTCAGAGAGAGGTCCACCAAATGCCAACAACTGAACAAACTCTAGCCAAACTGTCTGGCGCAAAGATTATGTCTAAGCTGGATGCAAATAGTGGATTTTGGCAGAGGAAGTTAGGTGAGAATTCAAAGCTGTTTACCACTTTTATCACACCATGGGGAAGGTACTGTTTCACAAGACTACCCTTCGGTATTTCTTCAGCACCCGAACACTTCCAGAAAGCGATGCAGAGGATCCTAGAAGGTCTCGATGGGGTGGAGTGTCAAGTTGATGACATCTTAGTATTTGGAGAGACCCAAGAGCAGCATGATAAGAGGTTGATTGCAGTACTGGAGCGGTTAGCAGATGCTAATGTTACCCTTAACCTGGAGAAGTGCAAGTTCTCAACAGATAAAGTGGAATTTCTGGGGCACGTGATCGGCAAAGATGGAGTGCAAATCGACCCCACTAAAGTGGAAGCTGTCGCACAGATGGGGGAACCAACTGACATTGCACAATTAAGGCGGTTCCTGGGCATGGTCAATCAAGTAGGGAAGTACATTCCTAACCTGGCGGACATGACAAAGCCACTGAGGGATCTTCTGAGTAAGAACAATGCATGGCTCTGGACTGGGGCTCAGCGGGAAGCATTCAATGCCGTAAAGAAGGCCCTAGTCTCTACGCCAACACTAGCCCTCTATGATCCAGCCAAAGAGACAAGGGTATCATCGGACGCTTCCTCGTTTGGTCTTGGAGCGGTTCTCACCCAAGCCCAAGAGGATGGCGGTTGGAAACCCGTTGCATTCATATCCAGGGCATTGACGCCAACAGAACAGAGGTACGCCCAAGTAGAAAAGGAGGCTCTAGCAGTGACATGGGCATGCGAAAGGTTATCGGACTACCTCATCGGTAAGCCATTTCATATTGAAACGGACCACAAACCATTAGTTCCTCTCCTGGGGTCAAAGAACTTAAATGAAATGCCACCAAGAATTCAGCGTTTACGAATGAGGCTGCTCAGATTCCAGTATTCCATCTCACACGTTCCAGGCAAGAGTTTGACAACAGCAGATGCTCTCTCAAGAGCTCCGATAAACCAGGAGCAGCAGTCAGGCTTACAAGAAGAAGAAATAGCCCTGTATGCGCACAGTGTTTTGAGTGAAATTCCAGCCAGCGACAGACGTCTGGAAGAGATAAGGGAACGACAAGAGGAGGATGAAGTATGCCGACAACTTGCAGCCTACTGCCAACTTGGCTGGCCAGAAAAAGATAGAGTTCCGGAGGCACTAAAAGGGTACTGGAGTGAGAGAGGAGAAATTACCTTAGTTCGTGGATTACTTCTGAAGGCTTCCAGAGTCATCATACCGTCCTGCATGAGGATAGAGATTCTTGATCGCTTGCATGAAGGCCATCAGGGCATCACAAAATGTCGCAGCCGTGCCAAGATGTCTGTGTGGTGGCCAGGCCTTAGTAGGCAGATTGAGGATATGGTTCAGGGATGCCGCAAATGCGCAGAACACCGATCTTCCCGAGCAGAACCCCTTATTCCTTCAGTGGTTCCAAACAGGCCATGGCAGATCATCGGAACAGATTTGCTTCAGCTAAAGGGCCGCACCTATTTGCTGGTCGTAGATTACTTCAGCCGATACATTGAGGTGGCCTTGCTTTCATCATCCCAGACTTCGCAAGATGTCATTCAGGCGCTGAAATCTATGTTTGCGAGACATGGAATTCCAGACTCTGTCAGATCTGACAATGGTCCTCAGTATAGTTCAGCTGAATTCATTAAATTTGCAAAGGAATGGGGATTTGCAAGTGTGACAAGCAGTCCAAAGTACCCCCAATCAAATGGGATGGCTGAACGGGCGGTGCAGACCGCAAAGTATGTCCTGAAGAAGGAGGATGATCCTGCTAAGGCGTTGCTTGCATATCGCTCAACACCATTAGAGAATGGTTACAGTCCAGCTGAGCTTCTGTTTGGTCGAAAGATAAGATCCAGAGTTCCACTTGCTGCGGTGGAGCTGAAACCCGGTTGGCCTGATTTGTCTATAGTCCGAGGTAGAGAGGAAGTTCGAAAGCAAGAGCAAAAGGCTTACTTTGATTCTCATCATGGCGCAAGAGATCAAAAGAAGATTCCTGTGGGAACCGAGGTTTGGATTCGAGACATGAAAGTCCCAGCGACCGTGACTCAAGAGGCTGAGACACCTCGTTCATACATTGTTAGCAGCCCCAGAGGAACTATCAGAAGGAACCGGAAGGACCTTACTCCGCTGTACCCTAGCAGTCCTGATTTGAGCAAGCAAGGTCCTAGCTTTCCTGATTCGAGCAAGCAAATTCCAGAGGCGATCAAGTTGGATGTTCCGGCAGCTGCTTGTGCAGCTGGTGCAACCACAACTAGATCTGGGCGAGTAGTCAGTGCCCCCAGAAGATTGGACTTGTGACTGTGCGGGATAAATTTATGAATTGAACAGTCCGATCTCTAAGTTTACACAGTTCATGTTATAAGTTAAATCAAACTTTATTACCTTCATGTTTAGTAGTTTTGGCTTCTCCCCGTAGTTTTTAAAGGGGGAGATGTTGTGTTGTCAAAATTGTTATAGTTTGTACTTTGTACCGAGTCACGTGACGGGCAGTAAAAAGGCACTTGAAGTTCTTGAATGAATGGCGTCGTTCGGATCTTTTACGCTCGCCGATAAATAACACAACATCTTGTATGGCAAATGTCAAATCATCAAGCAGCCATATATTTCATCAACACTCTCTCTTTTCTTGCTGGTCAGTTTGAAAACAGGGGTGCAAAAGAAAATAAGTAACAAGCTACTATCTTTTGAGCCCCCCTATAAACGTCTCTCTTGTGTTCCATTCAACTCCAGTCATGTTAATATTAGAGCTCAATTTCCATTAGGGATACACTTTGTGAATTGTAAGCATTCTGGACTAATCCCATCTAAGAAATACACCTTGTAATAAGGCAGGAAGACTGCCTAATTTGCAAAAAGAAAATGAACAAAAGAAAAGAAATAGAAAAAAATGCACAACTGACGAAGGGCTAATTAACGCTCGAAACGTCAGCTTTTGTAATCATTACGGTGGCCAATTTACCATTTCAACTTTGTTGATATATCCAAATTATTTCGTTACTCCCACCGACGCAGCCCCAAACAGTTTCTTTCGAAACTATCAGCCTCTATTCATTTGATTTAAATCTTGTAAGAACAAAACAAAACAAGTGGGAATAAAAAGTTTTTAATCATCAGTGACCCAAAACTATGTGTAATAATCATGTACTTACCAAATAATCATCAGTGACCAGGGGTTTCAAAATGTTTTGAAGTAGGCGGCCAACTTTGGAAAAGTATGCGGCTTTGAAGTAGGCGAGATTGTTTGTTACGGACTGCTATGGCCAGAGTAGCCGGCGACATACAATTAAGTGGCCAGCCGAACTCCGGCGGTCGCCAGCTTGTTTTGAAACCACTGGGTGACCTAACACTATGAGTAATAATCATGCACCTACAGACACTATAATCTCCAATTAGTCAACAAATGTATCTTTTCTACTCTGTTTTTATCATGCACAAAATCAATACTTGCAATAACACCACACATTAACTTTACACCTATGCATATTTTTAATCAAATGGCCATTGAATCATAAAAAAAGAAATTGAGATGGTCATTGCCACAATATCACAAAACTGATCACATTTTTACACCAAAATTTCTAACAAATCAGGTTACCATTGGACTAAATTTTCAATTGCAATAATAGCCTAGCATTCTCATCAATTTGTATCACACTTTTGTAAATAAACACTCAACATAAAATAAAATTCTTCTTTCAAACATATATTATAAAATTAGTGAATGTATTTTCTGACGCTAAAGCTGTATGTGAAAAACGTATCGTAAATATACTCAGTATGTTGAATCATAAGTTAAATGATTATCCCATCATGACACCTAACATTTTCATTGGTGTGTGCAATGGTGATCGAGTAATCGCGCAATGTAAATATATTCTACAACATGAATGAATTATGAACGGTTGTTAAATTTCTACCGCAAAAAGTTTTCTACAGAGTATTTAATGGTTGCAATTTGCATGTGTATGAAGAAAAAGAACAGGACTGACTTTAAAATGTCTAAAAATAACTGAGGGGAGGATCCACAAATGGACTTCACCCCTTTTTTCTGCAACAACTTAATTAAGCTTCCTTTGAATCAAGTACAGAGAATATTATTACTGATTTTGGGGTGGAAAGGATTAAAACTTGGAACTACTACAGTAAGGTATTAAGTACTTCCTGGATAGAATGTAGTTGATGTATTGTATCAAGCTTTTAAACGCCTGCTGTCTTAACAACCTGAATGTCCCTATACATGTATCTTGCTTTTCTCACTAGCTCATAAATCTGTTCCACTGTGAGTTTCATATTTTGCATAGAGTACTGAACTCAAAAAAAAAAAAAAAAAAAAAATCTGAAGGTTATCTGCACACTATGATCCATATGTTTAAGATTTCCAAAATGGAATCTCCAGAGAAAAGTTCAAACAGCTGTCTAAGAGTTGTCCCATACATCAACCAATCCTGTATTTTCTACGACACTGATCATGCTATGACTTCCTATGTAGAAGCTCTTCATCAAATGATAACACCAAAACAAGCTGTTTGAAAATTGAACCAGAACACTGCACACTATCTTACAACTGATGAATCGATGCATTGGATAGTAATCAATTTTTATACTTCTGTGGTGACTTTCCTTAGGCAAGTTTCATTTTAACCCTTTTTATCTAAGAGTGACTAGCATCTAATTTCTCCTTACAATATCAATCTTAAATTACACATCAAAATTGTGTGAGTTGAGGAAATGATCACCAACTGGAGCTCTTGATTGTTAACCAAATTCTCCTTGTCAAAACATTAGGAAATGTAAAGAGAACAGTATGGAGAATATGCATACTGATGTTAGGGTGTCAAGGGTTAATTACCATATAGGAAGATGAAGAGTTAACCATGCAAAAGCTATTTACCATCATTGTAAGTAATTGTATCAATGAACATTTTTCTTCTAACTTTTTTCACCAAAAATCACCCTCAAATCAGGATGTTTCCTTCAGTTTCCTTGCCGTGTGATCCTGACATTACTTTTTTGAGTCTCCTAAGACAGATCATATCTAAATCACATCATCCATAAGAAGTCTATGATACAGCAAAATACTTTTCCTAAATGTAAATCCAAAAAAATCCTTGCTTGCACAGAACATCTAAGATACTATGTACAAAATTCTTGATCACTTGATATTATTTACAGACATGTACACACTAATCAAGAGCATAATTGGATGGATACCTTAAAAACTTTGAAAAACTGCATCTCAGGGAAAAAACTTCAGCCTTCTTTCACGGAAATCTGGCTGATGTTTGCACTCTCTAAACACTCCCCATTCTGTCCAAATGCTGTGATCAAAACATCAGCAAAACATTTTTGGCTGTCAAACTTTGGCGTAGGGTTGATGCCAATGATCAGAGGCTCAAAGGTGTCTTTCAGCAGTACATCTACGCCATACACAGCACAGAGTTTTCTTCCACTTCGTCCTTGAAAGGCTGAAAGACTTGGTGCCACAGCATAAAAGAGCTTTGCTATGCTTTCTTGAATCTTGGACTGGATTGCATCCCATGTCATCTGCTTCTTTGTCAAGTAGTTAGAGCTTAAGTGTTTTAAGAACTCCTCATGAGTCACTTTGTGGTTTACTGTCCCATTCTTTTTTGTGCCACCACACAAAAGTCCTGAAGATTCATACTCGTCCAAAAAGACATTTGGGTCATGCTCTTTCTCAGCCACCTTAACATGAGGCGTGTTGTGTATCAACAGTTGCAAGGGTTTCAGAGATTTCACTGTGACTGAATACTGGAGACAGACGCGCCTCTTCCTGTGGAAAACTGTCTCAAAGCAATCTGAAATGGCAAACAAAAGACAACTATTGACACAATCATACTCAGTACTCTTAATAGAATATTTCTGGTGAGAAATAATCTTAACTTGGATTGAGACAAACACTGTTTCACAACCAGAAATTATAAAACAAAGTTTCCAATTTGTATCAAGATTGAAAAAAAAAAAAAAACAATATAGAATAACAAAATTGGTTTGTTAGAAACACATGATAGCTGACACAGAGACTCTGCATCAGTTACTGCAGTTTATTTTTGAGTTGGCTTGATTCATTGAGGTGAGTTCCCAAGCAATACACTTTCCTAAGGAAAAACCTGGTTACACTTTGAACTAATAGTAGATAAAAAAACTCTTCAATGAAGTAAGATATTACCATAACAAAGATGATTTTTCTTTGGTCCTGTAACAATATTGGGACAAAATAAAATTTGCAAGTCCCTCTGATGAAATGAACCTCTGACCTTTCGATTCTGTGCTCTGTTACTCTAACACTGACCCACAGAGAGACAGTGGGGGAGGTTCCACCAGTGGTAGGCTCATCACATTGATCAGAACCTGCCCCTGCCATTGCTAACTATTGTATTTCCTTTTTTTTTACAAAACTGTCCTTTCTATTCATTTATTACTTTAATTATTTACTTTTTAATATAGGGGAGTGCCTCGCATGGACCTTGCGTCCCGTTCGCACCCCCCTTTTGGGTCTTGGTAATATTGTACTAAGTGCTATTGTTGTGTGGTCTTTCTTTTTTTTTTTTTTTTTAATTTATTTATTTTTTACAAGTCAAACCCAATAAAGTTGTTGAAATAAACATTAGTAAGTAGGATAACAAAAGAAAGGGGGTAGATTTTGAGCTTGTTAATGAAACAATGAAAGACGGTTAAAGCCATGTGTCTGAGTACTTACACGGAGAGGCTACCAACTGTCCCATCTCTGCACACCTGATTATCCGGCGCAGATCACTGGTCACAATGGGCGGTATGCTGAGAGTGCTTGGATCTGCTGCTCTTAAAATCCAGTAGCTGGCTATGCCACGGGTGCAATGATCAGCACACAAAGCTGACAAGTGCTGTGACAGGTCGTAAGAAACTGAGAACCAAGGTACGTTACCCCAAGCCTGTTGCACTTGCCCAGAAAGCAGATGACGATGAAGTAGGTGTTCTTCTCTGGCCAATCGGTTCACTCTTACTTCAGAACCAATCTTCTTACCCAAAGTATTCCATTTCTCAAGCCAGACCGCTTCAGCTTCTGGCATGGATTCTACAAGGGTGCACCCTAAATCTCTTAGAACTGGCCTCTTCTCCTTCCCATTTGCTTCCACAAAGAATTTCAGGTTCAGTTTTTTACCCTTTACTTGTACACAGTTCTGACTTGTTGCAGGTGTTTCTAAAGAGCTTACATTGATCAAAATTTGTTTTCTTTGGCTGCTAGAGGAAACTTTGCAAGTTCAGCCACAAATGCTATTGGAACACTTTCCGGCAAGGTAGGACTGAAAGCTAAAAGGCGTCCTTCCTTTTGCAGATTTGTGTCTGTTGCACTCAGGGCAGGACAAAAATTTCTGCTGCACACTTCACCTTTGTTTAAAATCTTTAATAGGCCAAAGAAGGGAGTAGAAGACTTCAGTTGAAGAAGAAGCAAAAGGTGAACATTTAACATTAGGTTGAGTGTTATGGACAATGGCTGATCCAAATTCGTCCATGATGTACCAGACAGGCTTGCGTTTATCACCTTCTGGTGTCACTACCGGATAGGTTTGGTTGAAATACAATATATTGTTCAAGACACTGCTTAGTTCAAAGTCATTTTTTTGATCCTTCTCCCTTGCTTGATCAGAAATTTCTTTTCCTGTTAAATGTTTTTCTCCTCTAATCCGGCAATACCTAAAACTGTAGACCATGCCCAAAATAGGATTCGTTTTTTCTTGTTTTTCGCTTAGTACGGATGATTAACGTACTATTAAAATTAAGCCGATTTGATCAGACTTGTTTAAGATCTCCTGTTCTTGCCCATTATAAACCTAAAAATTCTATCTTTCTCTTATTTGTTTATCTACATCTATGCAAAGGAATTACAAATTTAGGAAATAATCGGTTGAAAAAGAAGATAAAACAAATAGGTCTAAAGGCTGAGTAATAAACCTTCCGAAGCCGTGATGAGTTTTCCGTACAGAGTACTAAGATACTAACGTACTAAGCAAATTCAGAACAAGCCGTGATGAGTTTTCCGTACCGAGTACTAAGGTACTAACGTACTAAGCAAATTCAGAACAAGTCGTGATGAGTTTTCCGTACCGAGTACTAGGATACTAAGGTACTAACGTACTAAGCAAATTCAGAACAAGCCGTGATGAGTTTTCCGTACCGAGTACTAGGATACTAAGGTACTAACGTACTAAACAAATGAATAACAAGCCGTGATGAGTTTTCCGTACCGAGTACTAAGGTACTAACGTACTAAGCAAATTCAGAACAAGTCGTGATGAGTTTTCCGTACCGAGTACTAGGATACTAACGTACTAAGCAAATTCAGAACAAGCCGTGATGAGTTTTCCGTACCGAGTACTAGGATACTAAGGTACTAACGTACTAAACAAATGAAGAACAAGCCGTGATGAGTTTTCCGTACCGAGTACTAAGGTACTAAGGTACTAACGTACTAACGCACTAAACAAATGAAGAACAAGCCGTAATGAAATGTGCGGACCGAGTACTACATTACTAACGAACTAAACATATGAGCAACAAGCCGTGATGAGTTGTCCTTACCAAGTACCACAAAATACGGCAAATGCGGCACAACTCGTAAAATACTCAGTGATACTACACGACAAAATATCTAATAAGACCTATCTATATGAATAATTTAACTCCAAAACTTTGCAAGTACAATTTTAACGGTATTCTTTTTCTCAATAACACAAACTGCCCTAAACGGTTTCTCCAGATGAAACAGGAAATGTTCGAAGCTGAACCCACACTATATGACCCCTTGTTGGATAGGAACGAGTTTATTTAACATCTCGAATTTTTCACGTTCTCTTAGGTAGCATACTCAAGCTAGTTATCTTATAAACTGAAGACTTGGTCGAAATTGCTTTTTTAGCTGAACTCGAAAAACCGACTCGTTACACAACTTTAGAGTCGTCCAGCAAAGACTTTTGAGCTTCTGATTTAAAAAATTACCAGAAACGAGACATTTTTGTGAAACATTAATTTGAGAGGAAGATAGTGCCGGGAATTTTAACGTGGTCCGAGGCTCATCTTTTTTTCCCAAAAAGATGCGTTTTCAAACAGAAAGAGATACTGGTTGACGGGCAATAGCTATTCTAAAACAGTTGGAGTGGACTTACACTTCTTTGGAAAAATGGATATGCATCGGGGTGCAGTGTCAATGCGAAGATGATGGGATCTCATTGGTATTCCGTGTAGGCCTACTCTGGGGTGTTAATTCACCGTAACTTTGGGCGACTTTAGGCGATTTAAGGTGACTTAAAGTGACTTTATTTGACTGAAGTGATTAAATCAAAGTTAGCAACAATATTTCCATACAATTTAAAAACATTTACAGAATCCCTTGCAATAAACACAATATGATTAGAGTGGGGTGAATGGGGTCAATTGGAAAGGGGGGAACCCTTATAGCATTTTGTAACCAGTAGCTACTTAAGACGACTTTAGGCAACTTTACGAAACTTCAGGCGACTTAAGGCAACTTAAGGTCCCAGAGTAGGCCTCCGTGTGATAAATTAGAAGTTGCAAAACGATAATTTCGCCGAAATTTTTCAAATTCTGCCGAATTAGCTTCACTCATACCTAATGGCTGCCTCGCCATTCTCTTCATTCAGTTCCCTGGTTTCCATGATCAACAATAAGAAGAAAACTTCAACAAGACGCTTTTCCCAAGAAAACTTTTTCCCGTGGCATTCCTCGTGTTAACTATATTGGGACTATAATTACCACACTGAAGATAACGCGTTTCATGCGATACATTTTTGCTTTGAAAGGTTTAACAGATTACAGCGTTTTTGCTCAGCCATTCGTTAAAGGTTGCGCTTTTCCTTGGGATAAGAAACCTCTTAACGCGTATCATAGTGATGTATCTTCCTTTTTTTGGAGCTTGAGCGAGCAACTGATAGGAATGAGTTGAATCCTGATCCAGTCACTAGTGTCTGTTGTTTCATGAAGTTTACTGTTCGTGAATGTTCTTCTCTAAACTCTTTAGGCGGCTAACGTTGTGAATGCACTATTCGTGTGTTAAAATGGTCCAACAAGAGGAAATTTAGCTGAAGTAAGTCAAATTGATGAAGATGGTCACAGGCTAAAATGATTCAAGTTGAAAAATACAAACTAGCTGAATTGGTTAATTTTGTTGATATAGGCAAACTTGCAAGAATGGTTCAGATGAACAAAACGCGCAAACTGGCTAAACTAGTTTTAATGGTTTCATTGGTCAAACCAGGTGAAATAGTTGAACCTGGCACAACGCAAAACCTTTCTTCATTGGCTCAACTTATAAAAATGTTCAAACTAGCCGAAATGGTTCAACTGGTTAAAATCATATAACTAGCTAAATAATGGTTCAACTAAACAAAACGTACAAACTAGCTGAATAGGCTTAACTGACCTACAGGGGTCAAAGTAGCTGAAGATCTTGAACTAAAAAAAAAAACAAACTAACTTAATTGGTTCAACTGGACAAAACAAAATTGGTTCAACTGGTTAAAATCGCAAAACCAGGTGAAATGTTGGTTCAACTAAACAAAAGGCACAAACTAGCAGAAAACCGGTATGATGAGCTTGCAAAAAAAAAAAAAAAAAAAAAAAAAACGCAAACTAGCTTACTTAAAACGTTGTTTCTAATAACGCAAGATGGGTCGAAACTCTTCAATTTTAAAATTGCCGCATCGATCTCCTCTTGGATGCGCTTTTTTTCTTCGACTTGACGTGTGATCATATCAAGCAGAAAGCACTCAGCTAGACGCCGCTTCTTCATGATGCTTCCCAAACAAGTATAAAGTGAATGTGATGGAATCTAACTTCGGTCAACTATGTGTGCAGTTTTTCCGCCAAATAATTGAAACGAAATAATTCACAAAAGAATTCAATAGAAAGCGATTTGATAATTGCGAATAATAATAGAGGAATAAATTCTTGTAGTTATAGTTCCGCAATTTGTCCAATAAACAACTGTTGCTGCGGGTAACAAGGGATTTAAAATTAATCGATACCGGTTAATTACTGTCTGAAACGATCGTTCATTACAAAACACTTACAACATAAAGAGAATTATTCAAATAAAGTCTCACCTCAACCCTTTCAATTTCCTGTTGAGTTTTGCTAAAGAAAGCTGCGACCACGAAAACGTGATGTTTGCACAAGTTGATTTCACCTCAACACTCAACTTGTTGAATGCTACAAGAAAGTGTCGGTAAGGGGTAAAAATAACTTTGATGGCGACAAAAATAATTCAGGGATAGCCGGCACAGCTTGCAGTGAACACTTTCTTAAACTTTGGATTATTTTTCCGTTCAAAGCGAAATATGGGCCAAAATAGTAATTCTGGCCTCGTGTTATCTTCAAAAAAAAAAAAAAGCCGTTGATTACTATAGGGTATTAACTACTTCAAAACAGGAATGAGAGGATCTGAATTAGAAGAGTATTTTTTTTCTACTATTGAATTGGCAACAAGTAAATAAGAGGGAGTCATGGAAGGTTCTGAGTACGCAACACCGCAAACAAAATAGAACTAGCACCTCTGCAGCAACCAAAAAATATTCTCAAAGGACCGGCATCGCAATATATATTAAGTTACACGATTTAAATGGTATGGTTTGGCCGATCGTGCGTGTGGTAGAGGTCCAGAGGTCCAGAGGTCAAGTAAAATGCTAGCCAATGTTACTTAGTACGCTAGTACGCTAGTACTAGGTATTCCTGCTCGCTCGAGAGCTGTAGTTAGTACGCTAGTACATAGGTATTCCTGCTCGCTCGAGAGCTTTAGTTAGTACGCTAGTACGTAGGTATTCTTGCTCACTCGAGAGCTGTAGTTAGTACGCTAGTACGCTAGTACGTGGGTATTCATGCTCGCTAGAGAGGTTTACTTAGTACGCTAGTACGTAGGTATTCCTGCTCGTTGGAGAGTTGTAGTTAGTACGCTAGTACGTAGTCGTTGGAGAGTTGTAGTTAGTACGCTAGTACGCTAGTACGTAGGTATTCATGCTTGCTCGCGAGAGGTTTAGTACTGTTAGTACGGTAGTACTGATGAATAAGCAAAAATCTACTGAAAAGCATTCCTATAATGGGCAGCATATGTAAAACTGGGGAGAAAAAAACAAAAAGGTTTAGGGGGAGAAGTTTTAAAAAGAGAAACATTGAGGGGACAAGATTTAGCAGATAATTGTATCACTTATTAATTAAATGTCTGGTTCTGAGAAACGTTAAGAGTACTTGTGCTTGAACATGACTGTCAAGAGTGTTTTTTGAATGTGAAACCTCAAAAGCATAGATATATTGACATTATTCTCTCTGTTTTCTTTCTAGGAAGTGATTAATCTTTGGTTATGATTTACAGGTTATTTTTAAATATAAAATATTTTAAAATATTCCATCTCTGTCCCTCTCAACCAAGGTTGTTTTGGTGGAAGGAATGTAATGCTACATTGCTGATTGGGTGTTGTATGTTTTCCGCAGTTAGGCTTTTACATTGGAACATGTGCATCGTTTTGGCGTTCTTCTCTGTTATAAGAAGGAAGTTTATTATTTTACCTTACTTCTGAAGCAACTCGGATGTGAAGAAGGGCAACTACTTTTGTGTTGTAACTTTGTCTTCTCCTCTGAGGAAAGACATTTCCCTCAGAGAGGAGAGGAAAGAGGGATACCACAAGACCAGTCCCAGTACTTCTCTTTGATTTCTTCCAAATGTTTGTGAGATCTCCTTTTGTTGTAAGCTTCTCTTCCATTTAATGTTCAAGGAATGTGTCAAGAAATGGATATTGAAGAATGAGGCCCCTGCAGTCAAGTAAGTGACCAAGATGCGAGCTTCCATTTCCAGTTTATTTGAATTCCCTCTTCCATAGGCTCATACTTTAAAACCTCACAAAAGCCTTGTTTTTTAACAAATGGTAAACAGCACAGCGTACACTATTGAGTTATGGATGCACGCGGGAGGTTGCTAAGCACGAAAGAAGCGTAAGAGTCGCTCGAGGCGATAGCCGAGAGCGACTCTAGCTTCTTGAGTGCTTAGCAAACCTCCCAAGTGAATCCATAACTCAATAGAGTACGCTGTGGTGTTTACCATTTGTTTTCTAACATAACATTGATACATTGTAGCTAAAGAGTTCCCTTTTATTTAACAAATCTTGTGTGACCAGAAAAAACAAGCGCGCATGGAAAAATAGTCTTTGCATTTGCTCACGTAAGCAGCGTACACCCATGGGCAAATGAGAGACGCTAATTTGACCAATCAGAGCGCGTGCTTTACTTTGGTTATGTTATAAAAATTCTTAAGGAAACAAACTTTATCACAAGGGAAGTGAAAATACAGAATGGGTGGCCAAATATGTTCCCCAAAGGAATTCAAATGATTCTGGCATAAAATGTTGTTTGAAGACTGACAAGGATTCCTTGGAAGAAGAGTCACTTTCACCTAATCTAGCTTCTCAGAGAAAGAAACATTCTTTCTAAAGTTTGTAAAGTTTAATGTGGTGTTCACTTTCTGTGCACTGTTGCTCTCAATACATCTGCATGCTATCTCTCTTGGTTTTTGTCTGGATAGCGAGTTCACCAAAAACATGTCTGATATTGGAATAGGGCTCAAGTTGGAATTGTCTGGTCAACACATTGCTTGGAAGATTGTCACTGCAGCACTTAAGAATCACTTTGACTTCAAAAACATCGGGAACTTTACTTGTAAATTATTGTCATTTATGCTATCATTAGTGGCTTGAAATGTGGCTTAAACACAATTTGTAGGTTAGTTCACACCCCTTTAAAAGCTTCCAGTCCATAGAGGTAAACCTTCCTTTCTTCTTACCCTTATTGCTGGTGTGAAAATGTCTGAACCAAACTTACAAAGCTAGTCTTGGGTACCTTTAAAGGGGTGACTTCAACATTTCTGACAAGCATCCCCATACATTTTGCAGGGGAGTACTGGTAACCCAGGCAAATAACACTAAGCCCATTAAATCTCACAAATTTTTAAGGAATCATCCTTTTACTGTTCTCTGTTTGTCACTGAAGCTACACAAAGCAGATTATTTTTTACAAAAATCTCTAAAAGCTTGATAAAACATTCTCATTTTAATTGGCCAAACTTTCATAAAACTACACAAAAACATTTCCTTTTTTTTTTTCAGAACTCTCCTTACACTTGAGTACAACATTCTTATTTTAATTTGCCAACCTTTAACAAAATTACATAAAACATTTCTTTTCATTAAAAAAAATTTCGTAATGTTTAAGTACAACATTCCTATATTTATTGGCCAACTTTCAACAAACTATGCAAAACAGTTCCTTCTTTCCTACTGCCTAGAACAACATTCTTTTTTTGATTGGCCAAGCTTTCATAAAACTACACAAAATAGGTTCTTTTTTTCCCAGTACATCCTTATCCTTGAAATCATCATCCTTGCCTCCCTGCCAATGTAAGAACTGCATATTACAGGATGAATTTTAGCACTCATTCCACATACCCATAACTGTTCAGTAATAACTGAAGTGTCACCTTCTCAAGAATGTTGTTCTTCTCTGACTGTATGTTTCATGCAAAAGGGAAGTGCTTTTTACCGTAGTTATTCGACTATAAGCCGAGCGATTTTTTCACAAAACTTTGAGCCAGAGAACGGTTCTCGGCTTATAGCCGAGTGTTTTTCGAAACACAATTTTTTCAAAACAGCAAATTCAAAGGAAACATAGATATATTCATCTATAAGCCGAGATATTGGATGCAGAAGTAAATAGCAAAACAAGTTTAAGTTGGTCATTGACTTTAAATGATTGTGTGGTTGCTTCCAAAGGAGCGGTTTGTTGTTTTCGGCGCGTAGTAAATACGGCTTATTGTTTGTCCTCAGTGTCGGCGTGGAATTCGTCGTCCATCTCCTCATCTGCTAGTTCTGCCGTTTATTCCGAGTAGGTTGGTTCATCTACCATGCCGTCTGGAGTATCGGAGATTCTGCAGGTTTTGAACGAGTGTACAGAGCTTGCGAAAGTGTATTAAAATTTACGAAACCGACCGATCAGAATTGCCCATTCCCACGATTGGTAAACAAACTCGTCGATCGTCACATGTTACGGTGTTGAAATTTGCGATCACGTAAAAAGAAAACTAATCTTGGCTTCTCTGCTCTGTAAACCAATCGAGTAATCTCTCATTCAACCGCGGATATTTCTGAGTGTAACGGCCCATCTTTGTGCGTTTCGCTGACATCTCGAGCTCTCTATTAAAGAGATTCTCTTGATATTTCCTCTAGCGACTCACTGATGTCAATGATGACTGTACTCTCTGGTTATTTCGGAAAGTGTTTTCGATGGCAATACTGTGTTGAAACTCTTTTCTGTTTCGAAAATTTTGCGATCATTTCAGTTTGTTGGAGTACAGAATTCTCGGAATGTGGTCTCGACTTATAGCCGATATTTTTCCGAATTTTTTCGTAAAGCTTGCACCGACTATCATGTCTCACACGTTTAGGGTCTCAGCTTATAACCAAGGTCGGCTTATAGTCGAATAACTACGGTAGATTCTCTCCATTTATTCCCAAAATAAAACTGCATCATAATTAAATGTTGGGAAAGTCTAGCATTAAAAAGTACTTTAAACTGACAAAGGTGCACTGCAAAGGCAGCCAGATCAGTAACATCTTTTTTATCAACCGCAGCATGTCACATACTCAAGCTATTGGATGTTAAAATGACCTGCAATCAAGCATGCTGAAACCTGGTAACAGATCATAAATACTAACCAAAACTTTTTACGACCAATTCTGAAAGAACCCTGAGTACACTTATGAGCCATGGTGTGGTTGGATGGGAACCAATGAAGGAGGTTAAGAGTCCAAATTGAGCTGTAGGGATGATATCATTTGCGGTACTTTCATAGCTGAAGGCTCTTGGATCTTGGCCAAGTTTGGTTACAAATACTGCTTCGTTTTCTGGAACCAAGCGGCTTCCTGTCAAAAACATAAAAGTTAAAGGTAGGGAACAAGAATAATCCAAGTTATTGAAAAAAACGTCCTCAACTGTTTTATGATGTAAAGGTAAATCCAAGCATTCTGATTGGTTCTTACTTGGTACCTATTTTGCCATGAGGACCATTTCCAGCAAATCGACCATGAGCCATGTATTTTTGTTCAGGAAGGCCAGCAAATTCAAAATAAGCAAGTTTGCCCTGATTGCCATGTAATAAACTGGACAATAATAACCTTGCTTGCTTTAAGATGTTCTGCAGAATATTGCCCTTTACTCCTTTTTGCCACAACTTCAGGACAATATTCCCCAGTACGACCCTTACATTCAATAAGAAGTCAATGCTGCAAAAACTGTTTGTTTGTTAGTTAATAGAGTAGTTCATTGTGTAAGGAAGTAAAACTTCTGCCAATTAATCTTCTTCACAGAAATTAATCAGTTTTGAAGATATGAACGTTTGCAAGGGTCTTCAAGGAACCAAAATATTTTCTTCTAGACTGTTTAAATACTACAAACAAGGAATAAAAACACATCAAGAGCAAGAAATTCCTCAGAAACAAACATTAATTGTAAAAAAAACTGTAGGTAAGTCTCATATCTTGGCTTAATTTTGATTGCTGTACGAGTAATTCAAGTTTACACACTAAGTGATCATCACAGTGTACCTTTTTTCTTTTCTCAAATATATAATTATGTATCTTTTCTTTAAATTTTGGAACTTCTTGGAAAGTTTCTTCAAAATAAGTAATTTTTTTTAAGGGATTTTAAACTGCATTCAAGGATGGCAAATAAAGGGACTCAGGCTTTGGAGCCAGATTAGATTCCAACATCTTGTAAAAGACAATTTTAGTTTTCCTTACCATCTGCATTCATTCCACTGAGTTTCACACTCACAAATCGGACTACTGTCACAACATCAGCACTGGATCTCACAAAGCTGTTCAGAAACAGAGCAATACCTCTTTCATCACGATGAATTGAAGAGATATCAGGAAAGACTATGGCAGTTTCCAGCGGCTGGAAACTTCCACCATAAAATATCAGTTGCATTTTGAGTGGAGTTGGTGGCCCTACCGAAAAAAAATAATTACAAATACAGTTCAGGAAGCAAATGAATCGATAAACCACTGAGACCATACTTTACATCAGCCTTGGCTAACCAGCCTGGCCTACACAGCAAATCGTACAGAAATCCGGCATTTTGAGGCAAGTGTAGCGAGTTCCATGCACATGTATGCCATTGTTACCTGCACCAGCAACCGGTTTAAGTCAAAAAACAAATTCCAACACATCGTTAAAACTTGAACATATGATGTGACTCGGAGGTAAAAAGTCTTTCTTTCAACAGTGTGAAAGAATTTTTTGTGGGGGGGAGGGGGGGGAATCGGGAAAGGAGATACAGAAAGGTATAATATAGTAGACACAGCCCTCTCTCCCTTGGGAAAAACCATTTATATTAGAAAAAGTGGTTTCTGGTCATAAAGAGCAGTTGTTGACACCTACCAAGTTCAAATTGTTGTCATTTGAAAAAAGGTTTTGAGTCAATGTTTGATTGAAAAATAATTTGAATGCTTACAAAGTGGTTCCCTAGGTGGGATTAGTCTATCAAAAGCTTTGTCATAAAATGGAGTTGATTGTGGGTAAATAAATAGATTCGGAGTAAAATCCATTAATCTTACCGCAGAATTCTTCATCCACCTCCATTCTTTCTGGGAGGTCCTCCTCATATTGTGCTTTAAGTTCTAGAGAATAACCCTGTTGTACAAAAATATAGCAATGTCAAACTTAGGCTAAGGGCCCACAATCAGGGCTTGACACTAACTGATCTTTAGGTGACTTACATTCTGAAGAAA
This sequence comes from Stylophora pistillata, assembly GCF_964205215.1. Classification (NCBI taxonomy): domain Eukaryota; kingdom Metazoa; phylum Cnidaria; class Anthozoa; order Scleractinia; family Pocilloporidae; genus Stylophora; species Stylophora pistillata. Next base: position 30,656,626 of record NC_142524.1, read on the forward strand.
AAGCTTTACTTATTTTGTAAATTGTGATAGTACAAAACAAAACATACCTCACACCTGTAAAGCAAATAGATGCGCGACTCTGAAAGAAAAATTTTTAAAACAAAAAAAAAAAAAGGAATCAAAAAAGAACCTCAAGACTTACAAGTACTGAATTCAGCAATACTATACACACCAAATAGTTTTATTAATGATTTAGAACTTCATACACTTTGCCAACTGGACAGCATGCACCCCCATAATAATCTACTAGGCACTTACTAAGTTCAATGTTAATAAATTTGTAAAAATACAGAACTGAATACAGTACTCCCTGATGCTGGCATGCTCTGAAGGACATGAAACAACGCAATAGTTATTGCAAACAATTATAATTCAAGAAAAGGCCCTGTGTTCTGTAGTACTCTTATGTATTATCCAAGAACATGTTTATTGGTCATTACAGGATGTAAAAAAAAATATACAAGTGAAGAGATGTTTAATCATTTGATAAATAACAATGAAAGTAAAATTATGATATGGGAGGCGGCGTGGCCGAGTGGTTAGGGTGCAAGACTTGTAATCTGGTGTCCTGGGTTCAAGTCCTCCACCCTGCCACTCACTGGATTTGTTCTCAGTTGCCCCCAGTTCAACTCCTCGGCTGCGATCTGTAAATAGCCCACTGGTTTGCCTCCTGCCAGTGGGGATTTTTAAACTCTTAGTTAGTCTACATTGTGGCTGAAAAGCCCCAGAGAGGGAGCTTCAATTAACGCATATTATTATTATATTATTTGACAGGCAAGCAGCCTATACCTGTACCAAATAGGTGTGAGAAGGGGGTGTCTATTACAATGATGACTGATACCCAAGACTTTGAAACTACTTGTATTTTTACTGAAAGAGTTTAAAACTGGCTCAATTCTTCCTTGAAAGTCAAATATAGAAATTTGGCAAGGATCTTCTATGCGTAGTTCAAGGAAGGCATTTTCACAATATGAAGACCCTATCAATTTCATCTCTCCGACAGTCCAACAAAGCTTTTGAGTATGTTTTCAACTTTGTTGGTAAAATAGTCCTTAAGTCTTCGTTCTTGAGACACTCATGAGAGGGTCTGATTTGCATGTACCACGGATGAACTCTGCAGTCTGCATTTGAACAGACATATGAACAAGAAAATATAACACAGCAAGATTCTAGAACAGCCCCATACTCCATTAAACATACACATATTGGATTAGGAAAACATGGTGAAAACAAGACTGCCTTAGAGACGTTGTCTAAAACAGAATGGGGCTGTGCAGAAATCTTACCTATCTTGGTTGAATTTGACGGTATTTCAGATTATCGTTTGTTCTGAACTGAATTTGACATATATGAACAGTTCAAGAAGACTTGAAGCGTAAGCTACAAATGAATATTATCATAGACGAAAGGCAAAGGCTGACACTGAGAGTCAAACAGTACTGAAGCAATACATCTCACTGAAAGGAGATCTGTGCGATTCTTTTCGATTGCCACATTACAAAGCGCTACCATTCTCACGACAATAAAAACAGCCCGATCTACTTCTAATGAACCTGATGAGGAATACCTTGTTATGTTATTATTTGTATTGAGCTGGAAAAATGGAAATCGGCGTTCCTGAAAGAAGTAGCTAACAAGAAAAATTTGGTCTGACGCGAACGTTCCCAACCGTCTACTCAAGGAAATGTAGCAAAAAAAAAATTATCAAGGCAGTGTTAGGTTATCACTACTTGCTGAAGAGGTATGACGATAATCAAGCCATGAATTTAAAACATACCGGTTCTTGTCGCCACAGAGTTTGGTGAAGCCATCTCGCATTCAGGTGAGATTCAAAATGATGGGGATGACTGCACCACATCATTATAACGTTACTTGTTGCCGAGACTTATCAGCTTGCCAAAGTCTTCGCTTAAGGTGGCTCACAATAGTTTTAGGACTGGGTTCTAGCTGTGCGAATCACGCGCGTCACTCGCGGGATTTTTAAAAGCCGTGGAGGAGGTAAACAAACATGGTGGCGCGTAATTTTTTTTGCCGAACTCTATTCACGTCTAATATTCAGGGTAAATCGCATTTTTACGAAACTTTTAGCCGCCAAAAGTCTTTATTTGTACTATTAGCTAAAGAAAATATTGCTGGCCGATCGGCATATGTTGTGCCGAGAAGAAAATTGTATAGTTTTTATGTACGCGCTGCGATCGATCGTGAAGACCCTGGAGTGGACTCCGAAATTCCTGAGACCAAACCAAGCACACTTTTACTCCTTTATCTTTCCTGGGGCGGCTTTGTATGTGGCTTTAGTTTACTTAATCCATCGGTGGTCTATGCTGGAGAAAAGGACGAAAACTCTGTCTGTGCCAATTCTGGTCGCCATAAAGGTCGTTTTGCGACGAAAAGACGCTTGAGCGTGTTGAAAAACCTTGCAAGGGTAAGTGAGAAAAAATCTCAGGAAAAACAAAATGATATGGAGGAAGAGGACATTGAGCCCCCCAGGAAAACAGTGACTAGGTCAAAACAGGTAAGTTCTTTTTTGGACCAGTAAATTGTAACAAATAAATTAAATTAAAGTTAAATTGAAGATATCGCCGTTTCTTTCGAGGACTTTAAAGGTAATCATTCTCTATTCATAGCAAAACATAGAGGAAGAGGACGCTCAAATGTTATCAGGCACACGAATCGTCAGCATGGAAGTGCTAAAAAATGACCTCAAGTCTTGTTTACATTGTCAAGCAGGTGAGGAAGACTTTGTGGACTTTTTCAATTGTAAAAATAGGCCAAGGAATAAACTGTTAGCATAAATATTGAGTTCTGAATGTACAGAAGTTGTTGTACAAGTTGTTTTCCTTCTGCAACCATTATGAGGCTTTATGAACAATTACTGTATTAAATATTTACTGCTTGGAAAAAAACTGTTATACAGTCAACTTCCTTACCAGAGTACACATTCAATATTTCTTTCATCAGAGCACAATAAACAAGTCCCCCCTTTTGTATTTCATCAAGAACAAGAATAACTATATGTAAACAAATGACCACTGAAGTCAGAGAAATACTATTTTTCTTTGGCTTTAAAGTTGTATTTACCTTTTATTAGATTCAAAAGAATGATTTCAAACAATAGAAAACTAAAAATTAACTTATCAAATTATTGTAAGAAAATATTGTACAGCATAGTCATTTTAAAAATGTAATCATATGCCTTATTGTCAAGGTGCAAAAGAAATACTTCGAAATTTGTTTGCTACTCATTTCAAATTTTTGACAAATGTGTGGCAAAACTCGTTAAGTATATGAACCTTTTTACACTCTATATTGAATGGTCTTTTTTAGGTGTGGGATTAGACATTTCTCATGATCTCTCTCCTTCTCCTAATTTAGTTAAGATTTGTTAACCAGTCTAAACCAGTCTACTGTTTTATCCTGCCTCCAGTAAAACTAATTAAACCAAATGAAAGTGAAATGACAAACAAACAAATTTGGTTTCCAGGTCCACTGTCTTTGGACAACATGGTTGGTGAAACAAGAAGTGGGCTAAGTAGTGTCTTCAACATTCAATGTTCCAAGTGTGGAAAAATAAACAATGTTCATACATCTAATCATCACACAACAGGTAGCAGAGGGCCAAAAGCCAGTGACATTAATTCTAGAGCAGTTCTTGGCTCCCTTCATATTGGAGTTGGACAAACACAACTGAACAATTTTCTGGCTACTTTTAAACATTCCAACAATGAATAGCCAACTGTTCAAAATGCGAGAAAGGGAAATAGGTAACAGCATTGAAAAGGTAGCAAAAGGAAGTTGTGATGTGTATTTAGAACAGGAAAAGGAAAATGCAGAAAAATCTATCAGGGGGAAGTAGATAGTATGCCGGCAATTGCAGTCTCGTACGATATGGGTTGGACGAAAAGAGGCAAAGGGCACAACTCACACACTGGTCACGGAGCATCAATGGGTTCAAAAACGGGAAAGGTTCTGTCTTATGCAACGAGATGTAAAGCCTGCAGAGTATGTGAATCCAGCAAAAAATCAGGAAAAGTGGCCAAAACACATGACTGTAGAAAAAACCATGTAGGGTCCTCGAAGTCCATGGAGAGTGATGTAGCAGTTGAGCTCTGGACTAATGCCCTTAACAGTGGAACCCAATTCAGTACATATGTTGGGGATGATGATAGTACCACTATTGCTGATATTTTAAACAAAGTGCCATACAAGGTTGAAAAGTGGTCAGACACCATACATACCAAACGTTCTCTCACTACTCGTCTTTACAATCTGAAAGATCGCTTCAAAAATCCGCACTGTTCAACACTAAGTAACAAAGTAATAAATTACTATGCAAATTGCTTCAGTTATGCTGTAACTCAGAATGCTGGAAATCCAGAATTTTTAAAATCAAGTATCAACTCCATAGTACCACATTCATTTGGGGAACACAGTTCATGCAATATATCCTAGTGTGGTTTCAAAAAATGTCATGAGGGATACAAGCACACAGAACTACCTAATGGCAAGAATTTACATGGTGAGCCCCTGAAAAATGCCCTAACCAACATCTTTTCAGAATATGCCACTGATATTGTTGTCAAGAAGCTTTCCCCATGCGCCAACTCTCAACGGAATGAAAGTCTAAATAATACCATAGCAACAAAAAACCCCAAAACCCGGTATTATGGAGGAAGTGCAAGCAATGACTTTAGAGTAGCCTGTGGTGTGGCCCAAAGAAATCTTGGCTATGGCTATGTAAGTGCAGCATTAGAGATACTGAATATCAAACCCGGCTATTTTTGTACATCACATGAAGATCTGATGGACAAAAAAGTGTTAAGTGACAAAAACCGGAAGTCTACAAAAAATTTCAACTATAGGAGAAATCAATTACGGAGTCAAAAATCCAGTCAAAATAGTCAAAAAGAAGCTAAGGAGGGGAAAACTTATGAAACTGCAGTTGCTTTGAATCTGGATACAAGTGTCAATCAGCCTTCACCAAGAACTCACACTTACATTGAACATCTTTTGGAAAACATTTCTGATAATGAGCTTCATGAGTATGAAAAACTAGTACCATCCTACTATGCTCAACCTGATCTGCCAAAACTGACTTATGATCCAAAACAAACTTACACTTTTGTTGTTTTTGACACTGAGACTACCTGCACCGGGAAAAATGCAGAACTCTGTCAGCTGTCCGCCATTCATGAAAATCAAATGTTTTCAAAGTACATTCTACCAACAGGAAATGTGAGTACTGGAGCTTCACGAGTCAACAAACTATCTGTTCAAAATATCAATGGAATCAGAAAATTATTGAAAGAAAGCCAACCAGTGGAAACTGTCTCTCTTGATAAAGCGCTTGAAGAGTTTCACACCTTTCTTAGTCAAGTAAAATGTTCATCCCAGAAGGAAACTTGTATAGTTCTAATAGGTCATACTTCATCAACATTTGACACTCCAATACTTCTCCGGAGAAGCGACGAAAATTTTCGCAGCAAACTAAGCAACCTGAATGTTTATTTTGGCGACAGTCAAATCCTTGACAAACATCTTTTGAAAGATAAACACCCGGCATTGCAACTCAGTGAATCGGCATCTTGCAAATCAAACCAATCAGCACTTTACTCACATCTCTTTAATGAAGAATTTGAAGCCCACGATGCCTTGGAGGACGTTAAGGCACTTGAAAAAATTCTGTTTCATTCTACACTTCAACTGAACAAGGAAAAACTCGTGAATTGTTCTGGAGTTATTGGTGTTGAACAAGCAATTGCCAGCATGACGTATTTGGATCGACGCCATGAAATTCTTCAGACATTCAGCGGAAGACTTTTCGACCCCAGGGACGACAGTGGTGCAATAAAACAATCAATGGCTCAGAAGATTGCCGGAAATGGGCTTTCCTATTCACATCTCAAAGAGTTATATTTAAAGTTCGGAACAAAGGGGCTGCTTGCGATCCTCAGCATGCCTCCTTCCCAAAACACAGCGAGGAAACCTCGTGTCACTCGAACAAAGCGTATTCTCGATGCCATTGCAAACCACTTTCAGGAAACATTTCCGAAAGAAGAATAGTTCCTTTGGTTCCATTGTTGGCAAATTGTAACTTCATGTGTTTCCATTCAACCACATTTAAACTGCAGAAACTGGCCAGCACGTGTTGTGCCTCTGGAGGTGCTTGATGACAATGTACGTACCTCGCGTAACATTAGCCAGATTTAAATGACCGAAATTCTCCAAAACGTAGCAACGAAGCAAGGTTGTTAACGGCACTTGAAAAATAATTGACAGGTCCACTTGAACAACTAATTAAGCTGATCAAATCGACCGAAAATCGAGCGAGTGACTCTTCGAAACAAATCAAGGTTTTGACCAGCGGACAACGTATGCGCATGCGAAAAGCGGGATCTTGTAAAGGCCAGATTTTGGAAACGCGCGAGACGCGCGTGGATTTTCTTCATACGCGAAGTGAATTATTTAAAAAAGAAGTCCGGTGACCCCACTATTTTATTTTAAAATTGGGTAGTGTGGACTAAGAGAAAAGTACTGGTAAAATTTAAAAAAATTCTCTGGACCGGATTTATAGCCACTCAAAAATTACGGTTTTTACCAATTACATAAAATCTGCTCCAGAGATTTTTTTTAAACTCTCTATAATTGCTTCCACTTCCATGTAAAATTGGATAAAATTAAGAAAAATAGGGGTCACCGAGTTAATTTTTGCGCTATTAGCGTTAGAAGCTCCATGATGGCTCTTATTTACAACCATATGCTGTTGCTATGGTAACAGCTGATGACGTCACGTGATTATGTTTTGGTGCACTGATGATTGAGCTAGTAACTGTTACCAAGAAAGTGTAAGAAAAATTATTAGTTTGTTTTATTGAATCCCTCGAATGTAAAAGTGCTAGAAAACCTAAAAACTATTGTGAGCCACCTTAACATTACGCGTTATATTCAATTATATAGATGCCCATTCCCAGAGTTCTCTTGGGTTGATGACGCAAAAACGGCTGATTGGTCGGATTCGTATGACACATGAAAACTTGCCCAGGCGGGACTTGGCGGAAAACCGCAGAGAACAATTACGTACTTCATTTGTGTTGCGCCTGAGTTAATAAGTTTGTTTGTTAAGAAAAACAACATTTCCCTTAGAGGGAGAGGGAGAGGGATTTGAGAGAGGGATACTGCAATACCAGTCCTAATCTTTTTCTCTGATTTCTTCAAAATGTCTGCGAGTTCTTATTTCAATGTAGACTTTTCGCCCATTGATTGTTCAAGGTATCGAGAAATGCAGAATGACGAATGGAGTCCGCAAAGTCCAGAAAGCGACCCAGACCCGAGTTTCGATTCCGACGAAGAGAACCCCGAATCAAATATGACTTCAATTAGCTCTGATCATGACCCCAGCTCTGGATTAAGTTTCTCCGAATCACCTCTTCCACGTGCCAAAAACTCATCAATTTCACACCAGTCAACATCAAAAAGCCTTGTTTTGCAATCTCGAGGAAACAGAGTTCATTACGAGGGAAGTGAACGTACAAAATGGGTGAACAAATCTGTTGCCCTATCTAATTCACTTGTGATTGGAAAGCGTTCACGTGCCATAGGACTAAAAGATATCGATTTGACAAGAAACCTTGCAGCAAAACACATCCGAGAAGCTAAGGAGGCAAACAAAAGCCCTTCGAAGAAACACTTATTTAGCCCTCTGTCTAAACAAATGTCTTGCCCGACGTTTAGTACGCCCTTCGAATTCGTTGGACTATCTGACAGACATGGGGTGACTGGTAGAGGTGGTCCAACCGGTAAAGCTGGTCTAAATAGTTTTAGCCGGGGCTTGAATTTTGAACTAGTCTCGCAAACAAAATCACCTTTAGTTGGCAGTCCAGTGAAGGAGGTATCACTAGATTCAGGCACTAATTTTGTTAAACTATTTAGTTGTGTCAATGAGGAAGATGGTTGTAATGAGGAAGGCATTCCAAACAAGGAATCTGACCATGACTGGTGGGAAGGATGTAAGAGTACAAAAACTCCAGTTGCCACCCAAAGTAGCTATAAACTCTGTTTATCATTTGTGCCAAAAGTGGCAGAAGTAATTGATCTAACAGTTGATGATGAGCTGTCAGATGGTAAAGGAAGCAATAAAAACAGGATTTCAGAACATGATGGCATTGCTGAGAAAGCTGATGATGTTTCTGTGCAGAATACAATTCATCAAGGTTATCGGCTTGTCTCTAGAAATGCATCCACAGAGAGGCAAGCATTTTCTTTCAGTGATGATGAGGATAGTGATTCTGGCCCCAACTGTGGGTTGAAAAGTGACAAGGAATCTTCAGAAGAGTTGCTTTTACCTGATCCAGCTTCCCAGAGAGAGAGACATTCCTTGCAAGGCTTTGTGAAGATGGGAATGGTTTTCACTCTATGTGCACTGTTGCTCTCAGTATATCTGCATGTTAACCCTCATGGTTTTTGTCTGGATAGCGAGTTCACCAACAACATTTCTGGTATAGGGTTGGCACTCAAGTCAGAATTGTTTGGTCAACACATTGCTCAGAAGATTGTCACTGCAGCACTCAAAAATCACTTTGACTCCAAAATCACCAGGAAGCCACTTGTATTAGCATTTCATGGATGGACTGGAATTGGGAAGAACTTTGTTGGCAATATCATCATGGAACATTTTTTCAAGCACAAGACCAAAAGCCCATTTGTACACAAGTTTATCATTCCACTCCACTTCCCCCATCGATCAGAAGTAGAAATGTACAATCAACAGTTGTTGAAGTGGATCAGAGGGAATTTTTCACATTGTCAAAAAGGAGGTTTGTTTATATTTGATGAAATGGACAAAATTCACCTTGGCATGATGAATACAATCAAAGATGCTCTCTTGGATTACCGCGGCAAGAAAGGCGAGAGCGGCCATCAGAACATGGTCTTCATTTTCCTGTCCAATTCAGGTGGGGAAGCTATTAATCAGCATGTATTAAAGCACATCCTTGATGGAAAACTGAGAGAATCTCTAACCCTAAAGGAACTGGAAGTTATTTTTCATGACATTGCAAAGAAGATACCAAATATCTGGTTTGCAGACCTGCTGAAATTGGAAGTTATAGATTACCTAGTGCCATTCCTTCCTTTGGAACGAACACACTTGAAGCAATGTATCAGACGGGAACTTGCCAAGAAAGGGTACAATGTAAAAGAGTCTTTTGTTACAGAAATTGCTGATCAGATGGATTATTTCCCAGAAAGCCACCAGTTTTTTTCTGTATCTGGGTGTAAAAAAGTTTCATCCAGAGTTGACATGATTATGGAGTAAATGCTTTTTAGCTGTGCAAAGGGTCGTTTAGACATCAACACATATTCGTGCAGGGAGTGTTTTCAGTGATGAGAGGGGATAAAAGTGACAGAAATATTGTTCAAGTGGCACAGATGTGTTTAAAATGTGTTATTGTTGTACCCATTTGATCTAATTTTATTTTAGCAAAGATGCATTTTGCAGATTATTATGCCTGAAAGAAAAAAGAAAAAAAAAACACTTTTTTGGAAAATATTTTAGGCTAGAATTGCATCATTGAATAAAATCTCACATTCTGATTGGTTAACCAAGAGAGTTACTCAGTGTGGAATTGCGAGTTGAAAAGGAGGCTGAGTGATATTGTTTCACATCTATGTAAACATAACAACTATACATGTTTTCTTTTTTCCTCATTTTTTATTCAATTATGCAATTCAAGGAAAATCCATCACTTGACTTGTGAATTCCAAGTTAAATTGCACTTGAAAACCGATATAGCACTCATCGATTTGTGATTCGTGCAGCTTTCAAGTGCAATTTAATGGGGAATTCTCCTACAAGTAACGAATTTTCCTATAAAACTGTTTGCCAGTATATGTTTCTTTAAGTTGCACAGTCATTTAAGATTCAGAGAGAGAGAGAGTGATGTCAAAAATGTGCATATCTGTGAACAATGGTGATAATGTTAGAAGGATTTGGTTTTTTTTTTTTTTTTCAGAGAGGTTAGAAGATGCAGTTGTACTTTTAATTAAATAGGAAATTAGCCAGGCTCTGACTTTGCAAATCAAAACTTCTGTTTTAAGTCATTGATGTCATTCTCTTTCTTAATTCAACTCAACTGGAACATTTCTGGTAATGCAAACAATTTAAGCAAGAAATCCTAAAAGTGTCAGTCTTTTTGAAATACAGTCAGAGGAGCGTTATAATTCGCATGGTATTTTTGTTAATAAAATAAGATAGGAATGAAATGAGCATGTAAAAGAAGTTGGTGAGAGATTGAATTTGTGCTGACCCTCATTACTAACAATGACTCCTAAAGTCTGTTTGCTAAGGAAGTTTTCTATCTTGTTACTGCACATTCTCTTTTTAGTTACTGGTAGCAACCAGACTCAGGTTTTACATCAACAGAAGTTACCACCCACAAGCTGAGATAATATTGCCAGATAATGGCTTGATATCGCAAGAGTTAAAGTTACTTTGTAATGATTAGTGTGAGAAGGGCTAAAAATGGGATTACTTTCAGTCGGATTACAAAACCAACCAAGTCATATCTTTGCTTTTCCCTCTGTTATGACATTGTAGTGTGCAGGTTACATGAATTGAAGAATCTGAACATGCCAAGTTAAACATTAACAGTGTAACGTCCATCCAGAGTGACTAGTTGAAAGAAAGATTGTGATTGAACAGAGTAAATAAATAATTTAGCAATGGACATCCACTGGGTGGCTATTCTTGTCCACTGTTCCAGATCGAATTGGAATTTGGAATGTTGGTTTTTGTGTTAATTTTATTATACTTTTAGTATTACTTTTAAGAGGATGAGCCTTCGAGAGAATTGGTTTTAATTCTTTGTTTGAGGAAAATTGAATGTCTTCATGTAGGTTTCTGTTACTTGTCAAAAAACAAGTAACTTTGTAAATCAAAGTAAGCCTGGTCTTGTACATTCTTAAGGTTTTCTTGTGATTTAAATGACTTGTATTTCTGAAAAGTGGCAATCCATGACAAGATTTCTAATTATTGTCAAGGAGAAATCATTGAGAAACATGTTTGACTTTCTAAATTGAAAAAACAAGTAATAGGCCATTTTACAGTTGTGTGCTTAGTTGCCAAGCCTTTGATTCAGAGTGAGGCTAAAGATGACCTTGTTGTGATAGAGACCTTTATCTAGTTAGCATGATAACAAAGTAATTTACATTTGAAAGGCAGCAAGGTTTGTATCATAACAAGGTCATCTTTAGCCTCACTCCCATTCAAAGGCTTGGCAACCAAGCACACAACTGTAAAATGGACTATTAATTGGTGTATTTATAAAAGTAGGTAAAGCTTTCATTTCAATATCTAAGTCACTTCAAGGTCAATTTAAATAGCACTGTGGAGTCCTCATTTAATTATTTAATCACCCAACTTTTTATATTAACCTGTCTTTTTTATGAGTGAGTGACCTAGATTTCTGAGATGGGAGCCTTTGCGTACTTAGTGATTCTAGCTTGAGAAGAAACAGTGAATTTCCCTTTTCCATGCAGTCAAGTGGTGGGAATGAGTGAAAAGTAGGGTGTGAGAACAAATTGAAAGGCTGATTTTCTGTTGCTGGTTGACTGACTATTGATGCATGAAATTATCATATGAATCAATTGAAAACCAAACTAGGAAATACTAACTGCATAGAGTAATTAACAAGGGCCTGTCAACATTACCATTGCAACTGTTGCTGATAGGAAACCAATAGCAATGTGGCACATACAATTACGCGTTGACCATCAATTATAGAGATCAAGTGAAGCATGATATCTTTACCCCCTTCAGTGAACATTTAACAATTATTCCTCGAGCGTGCGTTGAATGAGATGATAGATAGCCAATGAGGTGCGTAGCACTGAGTTGGTTATAATCATCTCATATCCAACAAGCGCGAGTGGAATAATTGTTTTATTAAAAACGCCACCAAGAAATTATTATTTTGTGAGAAGAAACCGTGTTTTTAGCTCCCGTTTGATTTTAAGCTAACGCGTACGCTTACCATATTTGTAGATTATGGTATATTGGCTCATATACCATAATGGCTAAGCCGAAAAAAAGTCTTGAATTGCATTATCCAATGATCCAGTTTTTAATAAAGTCTAACAACTCTCTCCTGTGAAGAGGCAGTATTTAAAATTTGTATTTAATCAAGGGATTTTGTACTATAATGTCATCAAAGCTAAATTCGACTTGTTAAATATGCTAAATTAGAAAGAAAATTCAAAACTTTTGGACTTTGTTACGAGTTGAAATACCATGAAATGGGTTAGTATGTAGCCAATCACGCTATTTGGAAATCTTGATTTGCATTTCATACAGTTCTGTTTGATTACTTCAGTGGTATCAAACAACAAACGGACCATCCCAAGTCTATTAATGAGATAAACTTTATTTTCAAGTCTTGATAATATCTGTCATTTGTTTGCTAATCTCACTAGTGAGAGATTTCATCAACACTCAAAGATGAAGTTTGTATTTATCCAAGTCCTTGAAATATCCCTTACAAATACACTAACTCAAATTGACATTGACAAATACATCAGGTGTTCTTTATTCACATGCCAACTGTCAGAGGAATACAAGTGGTAAGGATGTGAAGGTAGCAATTACCACACACAACATTGCTAAGCTAGGCATTTAATTATTTACAATAATTAGCTGATAAAGTACAACAAGGTCAAACACACCCACATAGTTCTGCTAATGGCCAGATTTTCTTAAGATTCAATCTGCTGCATCTCCATTGCCAATAAAGTTTGAAATCTATTAACATTAAGCCAGTTATTTAAACAAAGTCAAGCCCTTGTCTAACAAAACCATGTTCAAAACTATCTTGAATTTGGCTGAATCTCTTTGATATGAACATTTGTTTTTGTAAACAGGGTCAGGAGTTGAAAACCCTCTTATAGAGAGAGTAGGTAAGGCCCACTGCTTGCATAAAACTATGGTTTGGGTTAGACCTTGTGTAAATAACTGGCCCATTGAGTTTGACTTGAAAACATATCAAATTGAAAGCTCGGTTCTCTTAAGTTTTGTTATTTCAAATAAAAATCCTCCACTGAAAAGCAGAAATAAGACAAAATTTTAATGGTGGCTGCCTTGGAAGTTGTCTTAAATTCAATTATGCCAATGGCTAACAGATTCAAATTAATATCAAGGGGGTATATTTGACCAGTTTTAATATTCTAAGACCCTTTATGGAACTGCTGCCAATAAGTTGGAAAACTGTCCTATTCATTTCTGTATTTTTACAACTGACTGTGAAATCTACAGAACATTCTGAGTCTTTTCCTGCCAACTGGTCATCTATGAAAATAATCAGGCACAACAGAGATGATTTTGACCCTTGCAAATACAGTTCTTGTAATTATGGAACTCTGCATGCACTAATATTTCCAAGATGATACCAGACTAAAGAATCATTTACGTGACAAAGGAATCCATGACAAAGGAATGCCCTTGTCTCAAAAGGTGTTGATTCTCCAAAAAGTTCACAAAATATTCCTCCAAAACCTGCATAAGACCCTACTAGAGATGTATTGTTTGAAATAAGAATGACCTTAAAAAGTAGCAGCTCCAACAAAGGGCTAATTTAACAATTCAACTCATTTTGACACCCCACAAATTGCAAACTAGATTAGCTGTCGGTACCACAATTGAACCACAACTCCACTTTAAACCTATACATAAACTTTAAGCTATTAACAAAACAAAAATGAATTGCTACCTCACATTATGGAAAGGCAATAACAGTTGCATCTCCTTGGGAAAATTATCTACACTTCATCAATTTTCCCACACACACAAAACTTAAAAAAATTACAGTTAAATAGTACTTATATGGCTAACTTACGTTCGTCTAAGAGAAGGGGTCTAAGAAATTAATGTACATTTAACTGTATGATCCTAGGGGTTACATAAAGCTACACAGAGATGGTTTGCCTGCTACAGTCAACATACAGTATTTAAAACACATCGAGTTCTTGTTAAAACTTACTTAAGTTCATTTTCATGCAATTCGCAGCTGTTACCTAATAAAGTATTTTTTGGCAGGCAGTATTACCTTCGACTTGAATAACCACTAACAAGTTATCAATTGTTTTTGTAAACATAACAACAACAATGGTAGACATAGTAGGAACCAGCCAGAAGGGCTTCAAGTGAAGAAAATTTGCAAATGACCATCTGGAAAAACTTAGACTAAAAATTTCGGGATGTACAAACCAAAATATAGTGGTTCTCCTTTCACATCAAGTTATCAGTATTTTAATTAAAAAAAAAAAAAGTAGGAAATTGGTTTAAGTACAGTAACAGCAGAATTTTCTGTGTCTGAATAAAAAGAAAAACAGCTCTGATCAGAAAAATAAAGCACAATAATCCAGTGTATTTTCAACAATCAAACAGTGTCTAATGATAAGAAAATTTAAGAGACTATTCAAACACTCTTCCCTACTACAATGTAAAATCTAGGTTGTAACATTTTATCAATTTTGCACTCTGTTCAAACTATATTTTTGACCTTTTTAAGACACATCTGATGTCAGTGGGAACATTGTCACTGCTGGAAAAATCTTAGTTTGTGTTTTCGCATTTTGCCTCATATTAATAAGATGTTTCGAGTTTGTGTTTAATATCTCGCAAAGTTTGTAATGCTATTCCTGTCATGTTCCTGTTGGATGTTTAAACTTGCCTAAGACAATATTTTCCAAGGCTGTGATGTATGGAGCATGCAAAAAGCTAATCAAGTGTTTTTTGACAATGGCACAGACTTAGGGCAGAACTAGAGCCTTTAAATTCACAAACAAATGTTCAAATTATAAAGGTGTTCTATGCAGTTTTGCATTATACAAACATCACTTTTCCAATAAAACTAGAGCGTTTTTATCTCTTGTATGGCAAATGTCAAATCATCAAGCAGCCATATATTTCATCAACACTCTCTCTTTTCTTGCTGGTCAGTTTGAAAACAGGGGTGCAAAAGAAAATAAGTAACAAGCAACTATCTTTTGAGCCCCCCTATAAACGTCTCTCTTGTGTTCCATTCAACTCCAGTCATGTTTATATTAGAGCTCAATTTCCATTAGGGATACACTTTGTGAATTGTAAGCATTCTGGACTAATCCATCTAAGAAATACACCTTGTAATAAGGCAGGAAGACTGCCTAATTTGCAAAAAGAAAATGAACGAAAGAAAAGAAAGTAAAAAAAAATTCAAAAAAATGCACAACTGATTTAAATCTTGTAAGAACATAACAAAACAAGTGGGAATAAAAAGTTTTTAATCATCAGTGACCCAAAACTATGTGTAATAATCATGCACTTACCAAATAATCATCAGTGACCAGGGGTTTCAAAATGTTTTGAAGTAGGCGGCCAACTCTGGAAAAGTAGGCAGCTTTGAAGTAGGCGAGATTGTTTGTCACGAGCGGACTGTTATGACCAGAGTACCTGGCGACATACAATCAAGTGGCCAGCCGAACTCCGGCGGTCGCTGGCTTGTTTTGAAACCACTGGGTGACCCAAAACTATGAGTAATAATCATGCACCTACAGACACTATAATCTCCAATTATTCAACAGATGTATCTTTTCTACTCTGTTTTCATCATACACAAATACACCTATGCATATTTTTAATCAAATGCCCATTGAATCATAAAAAAAGAAATTGAGATGGTCATTGCCACAATATCACAAAACTGATCATATTTTTACACCAAAATTTCTAACAAATCAGGTTACCATTAGACTAAACTTTCAATTGCAATAATAGCCTAGCATTCTCATCAATTTGTATCACACTTTTGTAAATAAACACTCAACATAAAATAAAATTCTTCTTTCAAACATATATTATAAAATTAGTGAATGCATTTCCTGACGTTAAAGCTGTATGTGAAAAACGTATCGTAAATATACTCAATATGTTGAATCATAAGTTAAATGATTATCCCATCATGACACCTAACATTTTAATTGGTGTGTGCAATGGTGAGTAATCGCGCAATGTAAATATATTCTACAACATGAATGAATTATGAACGGGTGTTAAATTTCTACCGCAAAAAGTTTTCTACAGAGTATTTAATGGTTGCAATTTGCATGTGTATGAAGAAAAAGAACAGGACTGACTTTCAAATTTCTAAAAATAACTGAGGGGAGGATCCACAAATGGACTTCACCCCTTTTTTCTGCAACAACTTAAGCTTCCTTTGAATCAAGTACAGAGAATATTATTACTGATTTTGGGGTGGAAAGGATTAAAACTTGGAACTACTACAGTAAGGTATTAAGTACTTCCTGGATAGAATGTAGTTGATGTATTGTATCAAGCTTTTAAACGCCTGCTGTCTTAACAACCTGAATGTCCCTATACATGTATCTTGCTTTTCTCACTAGCTCATAAATCTGTTCCACTGTGAGTTTCATATTTTGCATAGAGTACTGAACTCAAAAAAAAAAAAAAAAAAAAAAAATCTGAAGGTTATCTGCACACTATGATCCATAACGGGATGTTTAAGATTTCCAAAATGGAATCTCCAGAGAAAAGTTCAAACAGCTGTCTAAGAGTTGTCCCATACATCAACCAATCCTGTATTTTCTACGACACTGATCATGCTATGACTTCCTATGTAGAAGCTCTTCATCAAACGATAAAACCAAAACAAGCTGTTTGAAAATTGAACCAGACCACTGCACACAATCTTACAACTGACGAATCGATGCATTGGATAGTAATCAATTTTTATACTTCTGTGGTGAATTTCCTTAGGCAAGTTTCATTTTAACCCTTTTTATCTAAGAGTGACTAGCATCTAATTTCTCCTTACAATATCAATCTTAAATTACACATCAAAATTGTGTGAGTTGAGGAAATGATCACCAACTGGAGCTCTTGATTGTTAACCAAATTCTCCTTGTCAAAACATTAGGACATGTAAAGAGAACAGTATGGAGAATATGCAGACTGATGTTAGGGTGTCAAGGGTTAATTACCATATAGGAAGATGAAGAGTTGACCATACAAAAGCTATTTACCATCATTGTAAGTAATTGTATAAATGAACATTTTTCTTCTAACTTTTTTCACCAAAAATCACCCTCAAATCAGGATGTTTCCTTCAGTTTCCTTGCCGTGTGATCCTGACATTACTTTTTTAAGTCTCCTAAGACAGATCATATCTAAATCACATCATCCATAAGAAGTCTATGATACAGCAAAATACTTTTCCTAAATGTAAATCCAAAAAAATCCTTGCTTGCACAGAACATCTAAGATACTATGTACAAATTTCTTGATCACTTGATATTATTTACAGACATGTACACACTAATCAAGAGCATAATTGGATGGATACCTTAAAAACTTTGAAAAACTGCATCTCAGGGAAAAAACTTCAGCCTTCTTTCACGGAAATCTGGCTGATGTTTGCACTCTCTAAACACTCCCCATTCTGTCCAAATGCTGTGATCAAAACATCAGCAAAACATTTTTGGCTGTCAAACTTTGGCGTAGGGTTGATGCCAATGATCAAAGGCTCAAAGGTGTCTTTCAGCAGTACATCTACGCCATACACAGCACAGAGTTTTCTTCCGCTTCGTCCTTGAAAGGCTGAAAGACTTGGTGCCACAGCATAAAAGAGCTTTGCTATGCTTTCTTGAATCTTGGACTGGATTGCATCCCATGTGATCTGCTTCTTTGTCAAGTAGTTAGAGCTTAAGTGTTTTAAGAACTCCTCATGAGTCACTTTGTGGTTTACTGTCCCATTCTTTTTTGTGCCACCACACAAAAGTCCTGAAGATTCATACTCGTCCAAAAAGACATTTGGGTCATGCTCTTTCTCAGCCACCTTAACATGAGGTGTGTTGTGTATCAACAGTTGCAAGGGTTTCAGAGATTTCACCGTGACTGAATACTGGAGACAGACGCGCCTCTTCCTGTGGAAAACTGTCTCAAAGCAATCTGAAATGGCAAACAAAAGACAACTATTGACACAATCATACTCAGTACTCTTAATAGAATATTTCTGGTGAGAAATAATCTTAACTTGGATTGAGACAAACACTGTTTCACAACCAGAAATTATAAAACAAAGTTTCCAATTTGTATCAAGATTGAAAAAAAAAAAAAAAAACAATATAGAATAACAAAATTGGTTTGTTGGAAACACATGATAGCTGACACCAAGACTCTGCATCAGTTACTGCTGTTTGTTTTTGAGTTGGCTTGATTCATTGAGGTGAGTTCCCAAGCAATACACTTTCCTAAGGAAAAACCTGGTTACACTTTGAACTAATAGTGGATAAAAAACTCTTCGATGAAGTGGGATACCATAACAAAGATGATTTTTCTTTGGTCCTGTAACAATATTGGGACAAAATAAAATTTGCAAGTCCCTCTGATAAAATGAACCTCTGACCTTTCGATTCTGTGCTCTGTTACTCTAACACTGACCCACAGAGAGACGGGGGGGGGGGAGGCTCCACCAGTGATAGGCTCATCACATTGATCAGAACCTGCCCCTGCCATTGCTAACTATTGTATTTCCTTTTTTTTTTTACAAAACTGTCCTTTTTATTCATTTATTACTTTAATTATTTACTTTTTAATATAGGGTAGTGCCTTGCATGGACCTTGCATCCCGTTCGCACCCCCCCTTTTGGGTCTTGGTAATATTGTACTAAGTGCTATTGTTGTGTGGTCTTTCTTTCTTTTTTTTTTTTTTAATTTATTTATTTTTTACAAGTCAAACCCAATAAAGTTGTTGAAATAAACATTAGTAAGTAGGATAACAAAAGAAAGGGGATAGATTTTGAGCTTGTTAATGAAACAATGAAAGACGTTTAAAGCCATGTGTCTGAGTACTTACACGGAGAGGCTACCAACTGTCCCATCTCTGCGCACCTGATTATCCGGCGCAGATCACTGGTCACAATGGGCGGTATGCTGAGAGTGCTTGGATCTGCAGCTCTTAAAATCCAGTAGCTGGCTATGCCACGGGTGTAATGATCAGCACACAAAGCTGACAAGTGCTGCGACAGGTCGTAAGAAACTGAGAACCAAGGTACGTTACCCCAAACCTGTTGGACTTGCTTAGAAAGCAGATGACGATGAAGTAGGTGTTCTTCTCTGGCCAATCGGTTCACTCTTATTTCAGAACCAATCTTCTTACCCAAAGTATTCCATTTCTCAAGCCAGACCGCTTCAGCTTCTGGCATGGATTCTACAAGTGTGCACCCTAAATCTCTTAGAACTGGCCTCTTCTCCTTCCCATTTGCTTCCACAAAGAATTTCAGGTTCAGTTTTTTACCCTTTACTTGTACACAGTTCTGACTTGTTGCAGGTGTTTCTAAAGAGCTTACATTGATCAAAAATTTGTTTTCTTTGGCTGCTAGAGGAAACTTTGCAAGTTCAGCCACAAATGCTATTGGAACACTCTCCGGCAAGGTAGGACTGAAAGCTAAAAGGCGTCCTTCCTTTTGCAGATTTGTTTCTGTTGCACTCAGGGCAGGACAAAAATTTCTGCTGCACACTTCACCTTTGTTTAAATCTTTAATAGGCCAAAGAAGGGAGTAGAAGACTCCAGTTGAAGAACAAGCAAAAGGTGAACATTTAACATTAGGTTGAGTGTTATGGACAATGGCTGATCCAAATTCATCCATGATGTACCAGACAGGCTTGCGTTTATCACCGTCTGGTGTCGCTACCTGATACGTTTGGTTGAAATACCACATATTGTTCAAGACACTGCTTAGTTCAAAGTCATTTTTTTGATCCTTCTCCCTTGCTTGATCAGAAATTTCTTTTTCTGTTAAATGTTTTTCTCCTCTAATCAATACCTAAAATTGGGGAGAAAAAAACAAAAAGGTTTAGGGGGAGAAGTTTTAAAAAGAGAAACATTGAGGGGACAAGATTTAGCAGATAATTCTATCACTTATTAATTAAATATGTCTGGTTCTGAGAAACCTTAAGAGTACTTGTGCTTGAACATGACTCTCAAGAGTGTTTTTTGAATGTGACACCTCAAAAGCATAGATATATTGGCATCATTCTCTCTGATTTCTTTCTAAGAAGTGATTAATGACTTCAGTAATGTGAAACCTTTGATGTACTTGTACATCAACATCATCTTCAATATCTTCTGTCCAAGAAGAGATTAACCAATATCTTCTCAAACACTATCAACAAATTTTAAAACAGATAAAACCCTGACATAATTCTGTACAAAGAAATGTATAGAAGTGACAGACAAAGAAGAGAACAATCGATCAGATGTCTGAAGTTAAATATTTAAAACAAATTTTACGTGTAAGTTATACCCTATCAGTGAATTGCCACTTGCCACAGTTGAATGATTTAGAAAAAAAAGGGAAAAATCTTTATCTATTGCTTTTAGGCTTTTGTTTCCTTTATAAATGGACTTTCACCTAACAATGATAAAATATGCTGTAGGGTGTTTTATGCAAAAAGCACTAACTGTTCTCAGTCAAATTTATTCTAAAATGGCTGCAATAGTGGCTTTTATCAGTATTCCAAACAAATGGAATGTAAAGGATTGGCAATATGTCAAACACTATGCTGTAACATGATCACTCAACCACTACAGGTAGCAAGATCTTTCATTAGCATCCCTATGAAGCAGATTTTGTTACTTTCGCCAGGGGCACCACAAAGAGACATTTTTAATTAGATTGTCAGCATCTGTACACCCCGAGAAATTACCAACTACAGGTGTGGCTTCAAGTGTGATTAAAAAAAAAAAAAACCTCACCTAAGTACACACTGGGATATTTATTTAACTGTATTTCAAGATGTTTGTATTGATATGAGAGCATGGGTGGAATTACTTCAAAAGTATTCAAAGAGCAATTATATTTTAGCAACCTAACCTTGCCATTCGGTATTTTTTTAACTGCAAAAGAACCAATATGACAGAATTCTGGTGAAGTACGGTCACTCAGAATTAGCCTGAAGATTGAAAAGCGAACCAAACTTTCCAGAAAAATGTGCAGAATGATGCAACAAATTGTATCGAAAATGCAAATATTGGATCGATTATAAAGAATAAGTTTACGCACTTGACTCTTGATGGCAAAGCCACTTAGAACGAAAACAGTAAATTTTCAGTTTGCGTTAATATTGGCCGTAATAGATAAAGTGTACTCCATCAAATTTGTACGACTTCAGGGATTTCACTGTAATTAGTTAATAAATACCTTACATCTTTGACACGATCGACGCGAGCGTCACTCTAAGGATTTTTGAACGACGACTTTGTCACGCTTGCTGAGAGCGAAAAAGTACTATTTACTCAAGATCAAATCTAACAAACTTACTGGCCACAACTCCGATTCTTCGTTCTCGGGTTTCTGAAGCGTCATGACCAAAACTCCAGGTGAATCAAATGTCCAAAATGACTCATCCGGGCATACATTGCCGTAAAACTCGCCATCGATGATAGGGGCATATCCTTTTAGGCCAAGAGTCCATCGCTTCGTAGCCAACTTGTTCACAACATCCCGCTTTTTTGCCGTTACTGGAATAGACACAAGGACGGTCATCGCGCCCTCCTCTTCTTCCGACCAACTGTACGAAGAGGTTGTGCCATAGCCAAAGCCCATAGACTCGGGGTACTCTTCCTTCTCTCTTTTGTATCGGGAATACATCTTTTCAATGTATTCCTCCGAAAGTAGCTTTGCTTTCTCCATTCCAACGCCGTGAAGAAAGCCAGTTTTGAATTCCTCGAAGGTCATAATTTTTGACCTGTTGGATTTCGACGACTTTTTAGTTTCATGAGAATCGTCCGTGATTTGACACAAAGCTTCAATTAGATCACCGTCGGTTGCCTCAAGGGCTTCCTTGGCTTTTTCTTCATTAATTCCACCGATTTGCGACAGAACCAGGGAGCTGTCTAACAGAGCTTCCCCGGTTGCCTCGTCGTCGGGGTTGTTTTCTTTGTGCCAAAGCATTTCCTTCACCCTTGTCAAAAGCTCCGGTGATTTTTCCAAAGATTTCTTCGCAGTCGCACCACCATCGCTAGACCAAGCGTGCTCGATGAGAAACACGTCGCCAAATTTTTCCAAAGCCCGTCTGGCGTGTAGAGACCAATGACCCAAAGTGACGAATTGTTCGTCTTTGTGCAGCTCAAAAGCCTCTGAGGC
The DNA here is from genome assembly GCF_964205215.1 of Stylophora pistillata. Lineage (NCBI taxonomy): Eukaryota > Metazoa > Cnidaria > Anthozoa > Scleractinia > Pocilloporidae > Stylophora > Stylophora pistillata. Next base: position 30,678,817 of record NC_142524.1, read on the forward strand.
GTCGTAGCTTGGAATAGGCGCTAACTTTTTGTAAAGTCTTTCCCATAAGTGTTCCGGTAAACCGATTGATAGTAGCTGTGGTCGATGAAGAGCAAGGAAATCTTCCCAGCCAATGCACGTGGTCCTTGCAGAGTTCGACGCCATTTTCGCACCCTCCCAACAATTACTTCGAGGTCGTTTATTTCACACAGGACCGATCAATATTAGATTCTCAGTACTTGTAAATAAAGATTTCTATTGATAAATAGTACGAGAAAACTGATATGGATCACAGAAGTATTCGCCCCAGTCCCCACTGAGTCGAGATCGAAGACGAGATACCAAATGTGACTAGGTAAATGTTGTGGGTTTCTCCTTCGCTGCTGCAAAGAAAATCATGAATTTTCCCGAGAAAATTACGTTGAATGAGGAAGATCCTTATAATATTGGAGGCTATAGCAGCTCAGACGATGACAGAAACGAGAGGTACTTCAGTTAATCTCAGCTTTGCAAATACTCCCTCGGACTTCGATGAAATGTTTTTACAGCGTACAATCGATCGAAACTTTAACTCGATCGCCTGGTTTCTGTGTTATTTTCCGGTAGAAAACTAACAAAATCTTAACAAAGACGTGCGTCAATTGTTAAGAAAGATGCCGGTATTGTCGCCGTCTCGATTCTGCTCTGTAAAAATAGATATGTTCAGTCGCATTTTGTTTCCAAAAAATGTGCGAATGACGTAAAATGAAACGCCATGCGACCCTTAGTGACGATTTCCTGGTGAAGAAGGAATGACAAGGATTTTCACGGCTTATCCATCTGTCGTTTGGTTTAAGATTTATCCTTTTCTTGGTAGCAAATTCTACCTACAGTGCAAAATTTTGTGCGCATTCAGCTTCTGTGGTTATTTTTGCGAGTTACAATTTTTCCCTCCACAAGTGTAAGAAACAGAACTGACAGCTCAACAATAGCTAGAATAATGAAATCTAACTGCCTAAATGGATACAGAACCTTCGTCAATCATTGTTGACAGGTTTTGCTGATGTAAGTTGTCTGGCGGGAAAGAAACTTTTACTTAAAGAAAGAAATTTAACAAGAAGAATAAACTGAAAAATCACAAAATCTGGAGCTTTCTGCAGTTGATGCAATGCTCACAATTTGTTCTGATGGATATTTTACCTGTACTCTCGATCTGAATGGAGAATTTTCTCTTGAATTGTGGTTGTGATATCTCTGTCAGTATGTGGTTTAATAGCATGTGACTGAGAAATCTCCTTGTTGCCTGTCATACATACACACAAGTCACATACATACATACATACATACATACATTCAGGCATGCATGCATGCATGCATACATACATACATAACTTTATTTGATAACGCAGGTTAAAAGTTTACGCAACTTTACAGCTGATGTGGACCTGCCTAAAGTAATTAGTCTATAATTATATGAAATACAATTATGATACAATTTATAAGTTGAATAAATTAAGTAAACCATAAAATTTTAGTAATAGTGAAAATTTGGTTTCATGTTTTGTATAACATTACCTCCCTTTTCAAAATTAATATTCATGACATTTGCTTGGATTGTTTTAAGTCATATTTAAAAATAGATAAATTTGGAGAATCTTTAAGATTATCTGGTGGTGCATTTCATGCCACTGCAGATCTATGAGCAGAGGACCTACTACCCAGTTCGGTTTTGGGCCCATTAAGTACAACATTCAGGGATTTCCTTAGGTTATAGCTGTTAGGGTTCTTGGTCACCAAACAATTAATTTCCCGCAACCCTAAATTATAATAAGCATTATATGTGTTAGTTAAGATACGGAGCTTATATAAATACTCTAAAGGCATTGTCACCTTTTCTTAGCCCTCTTTTGTTTCAAAGGCAGAATTCTTCCCTATCTTATTTGTTTCTTATTATTACATTCAATCAACTCAATTATCCTCACCCTTAGTCCTGAGAAATATAAGCCCAACATATAAATAACAAACCTTTCCTAATCCTGAAGAATCCGCAGTGAAGGCCATGCTTACATTTTTGGATTTGGCAGCTTTTTTAAGTTGTTATTCTCAAAGGGTCACTTAATTTCTTGCAAATTATCTTGTTGCCATTATAATGAAATTGGGGCTAGTTTACTACAGAATCATAACAAGCTGATACAAAATTCTTTGTTTTGGAATTCTATTTCCAAGGAGGAGTGAGGGAATGGGAGTCAAGATTGTGTAACTTTTCTTCACAATGTATCAGATACCACCACCTATAATTTATTCTTTATCTTTAAGTCTGGATGCATGGAAGCATAACCTAACTTTGTGGTCTGGAATATATCACCAAACCTCTTGTCACCCAGTCCTAAATGTTCTCCCAGAAAAATGAATTGAAATTTGAAACTTATTTGACATGATTTCTAGTGTTCTGAAACATGTTAACTTTTTTTTCTCCCAGAAATTTATTCTTAATATTAATGTTCTCCCAGAAAAAGGAATTGAAATTTGAAACTCATTTGACATGCTTTCCAGTGTTCTGAAACATGTTAACTTTTTTTTAGCCAGGTGTTGATGTTATCAGTCCAGAAATACTTCTTTTCTGTCCTTGATCACTATTCAAAATGTAGCCAGTGCCTGACAGCCCTACCAGCTTTTAATGACAACCTGATCAATGTTTGATTGTAATTTTTTTTCCATTACCAGCTCTGGTGACGAGTTTCTTCCAGAGGGACTATTAAAAGATAAAAAGCAAGAAACAGAAGGCAGCAGCGAGGATGAGTTTGAAAAAGAAATGGATCTGGAGCTAGAAAGTGTGATGAAAAGTTATACAGAAGAACATGGTAATCAGTTTTGTTTAACTGACCCAGGATCTAATTGTTAATTCTCTCCTTTAGCTGTAGCACATTTTCTTATAAAATAGTTATGAGAATCTGTTGTTAGATCAAGATGACAGCTTGATAAGTTTGAGTATTCTCAATACCTGTTTGTTGAATAATGTGTGGATATTATATATAGGGAGAAGTTTCACGTTGATCTTCAATTATTGCTTTTGTGGGAATTCTACTGTCATTTCATATGTATAATGAGTCATTTTGTAAAACTCCAGAGGATAGTTTCAGTTAAATTTAAAAAAAGCAATTGTTCTCTGCCAGAGAGAGCAACACCTAGAAGAAGAAAAAAAAAAACAATAGAGGTTTTCCACAGCAGCCATGTTGGATGGTAGGAACAATGAAAATATTTTGCATAAGAAAGAAATTTTTTTCCCATGGGTAAAATAATCTATTGTTCCTGCCATCCAACATGGCTGCTGTGCAAACAAACAGAACCAAAAAAATCAAGGATAAATATGGTGGCAGAAGTGAGCACAGTCTGAAAATGATGAATGTGATTGATTCAGACTAAATTTTAACAAAAGATACCAATCATGTTGTAGATGTACTTCCTTTGCCTGAAAAACTTTGTTCTTGATTTATTGTAGCAGTCTGACTTTTGAGATGTTTAATATCAAAAGTGAATTTTTGTATTGCACAAGCTTAAATTAATATTTTCTTTTATTATTGAATGCAGATGTTTTCTTTTTCAGAGGACCAAGGTAGTCAGAATGAAAACATTACTCCAGGAAAAAGTGTTAATGATGCAACTTCAAGCAGTGACAACACTCGAAAGGGTGATGCTGGCGAAGACAACAGTACCATGTATTCTGAAGACTACTTCAGCTCAGGTTCGGACGATGAACACCAAGTTGGCGGACAGGCTTCAAAATCCAAGGAAAGAAGGAAAATTTTAACCAATGATGAACTGTTGTATGATCCAGATATGGATGACGAAGATGAACAATGGGTAATAAGACAAAGACGGGACCACAGGCAGAGAAGTATGATGACTAAACACATCTTAAATTTGATGAATGGTTAAGGTAGCAGTGTCCCGTGCCAGATTTCAAGTCAACTTCATTTTCAGTACCCTCCCCCTGGATCCGCCACTGTTCCAGTACTATTTTCTAGGTCTGGAAAGTCTTTGTTTCATTCTAATGAAGCAATAAGCAGTATTGCATTGCTACCACTTTTAAATGGGATGATCATTGTTGGGAGCTCCCCCCCCCCCCCCGCCCTTAACATCTCTTTAGGCTACCTAGTAACAGTTTTCTGGTACATGTACCTATGATTCTCTTTTTATCCAGTGACCTTTGAATCCTCTTCTCTTTCTATCCATGTTCATATCGGAGATCTTAGAATTTCCCCAACTGTATTATGCAGAATTCTCACACTAACCTTTGATGGCTTGTGAAGCCATTTGTTCTCTTCTAATTCAGAGGTGGAACCCATATTTACCAAAATGTAGTTATCTCCCTGTTGTAAACCCCTTTCACTTCCATGAGTGACCAATATCAGTACTATATTAAGTGCTGTGATATCAATATTAGTACTATATTAACTACTACATCAATATTAGCACTATATATAATATTAAGTACTATATCAATATTAGTACTATATTAAGTACTAATAACTTAATTTAATATTTATATTGCGCAAATTAACATGTGGATATGATCAAATGTGCATCATAACACTTTTCGGGGGACTTTGGCCGGACTGCATCAGTAGTTTATATAAACAGTCGAAGGAAACTTATTTGAAGATGCCCCCTCCAGCCAATTCCCAGTATACAGGCCAGACCACATCACAGTAATTTCGTGAGTGGGTTCTTTAACATCCCCTGCCTAACCAAATTAACTAATTAATTAATAGATGCAGAAGATGGGACCTACAGTTTATTCATCCTTATCCAAGAAGACTAGAATGTCTATCCATTTCTTGATATTATAGAAAGGTAGCGCATTCTCCTCAGTAATTTTAAGACCTCGAGTGTTGATCCGGCAGGGGCGCGAACCATCGACCTCGACCTCCCGCACAACAGTCCAGGGCTCTAACCAATTGAGCTTACTATATTAAGCCAACATGTGATGAGAATGAAGAAAATATCAATTAAAGAGTAACTGTTTCATTTAGCACCAAATTCTCAGAGCTCATTTTGTAAGAGGTGCATTAGAGTGAAAGGGTTACTTATACATTATACTACTGCATTACATCATGCAGACCCTACTGCTGTGGTGGAATTGCATTGACAGTCCTTGCCATGTGTATTTATTGTAAATGAACCAACTGATAAATAAGTTGAGTATTCTCATTACCTGTTTGCTGGATAAAGTGTGGATATTATAAGGAGAAGTTATGTCTTAATCACCTTTGGGAGTCAGATGTTTAAAGAAAGATTCATTTAGATGCCTTTAAGTGTAACCATGAAATGTTTTTATTCCAAACAATTGTAGTACAGCAAAGAAGCATGGAAGAAAATCAAGACGATTCTTCAGCAAATAGAAAGAAAACAAAAAAAACCAAACAGAATGTGGAGAAAGTTCCTTCAAGTGATGCTATATTGTCATGTCCAGCATGTATGACAACATTATGCATTGACTGTCAGAGGTAAGTTGTGGAGTTTTCAGTGGGACAAAAGTTTAATTCATTTAATCTCTTAGTTTGTAAGTTACATAATTTTTAAAAGGGGGTTTTGAGTCTGGTAAATTGTTCATATTTATTCTCCTGTACTGCAGTTAGGATTACCTTTATACTGTTGTCAGTGAGACGTGTCTCATTAACTGGGTCTAAACTCTGTAGTTCATGAACAGTTTCTTTTTCGGTTGATGTTGGAACAGTAAATTATGGTACTGTATCAAACATTTGAGACTTGGTTATGATTTTTTTCTTTCAACTGATAGAATTGTACTCTGTTTTTGAAGAGAAACCTTTGCATCATCACTGTTGATTTTGTTTTTATTAGTAACAAAATTCCTTTTTGTTTCTGATGCATGATGAAAAAAAAACATGAATTCTGCTGGTTAAACATCCATTTTTTTTTCTTTTTTTCAAAAATTCCTTCACTTTGAAAAAGGTTCATAGTAACCCCTGAGACAAGGGAACCTTTCAGTTGCTTTAACCCACTACACCCTAACATCAGTATGCATATTCTCCATACTGTTTGTTGTGGTTCGGGTAGAAACTAGGAGGCGTAGTCGAAGAATAAATGCACACTTTAATCGCGTACATGAGCCAATGTAGAAAGAAACTACAAATTGTATTGTGAGTATCGTTTATATACACCAGGGGGCCTGGGAACTAATAAGCAACCGCAAAACCGGAAACCGAGGCGATACTACGACACTGTTCTCTATACATTTCCCACAGTGCTGACTGGGAGAATCAAGGGTTTGTTTAGTTGTTGATCATTTCCATTATTCTCATGACCTTATTCAGGGGTAATGCTGTCAGGAGAAATTAGATGCTGATCACTCTTGGAGTTTAAGTGTTAATTTACGTGAGGTAGTTTTGGAAAGACTTACTATAGTTTGGAATCTTTTCTTCCTTGCAGACATGACATGTACAAAAACCAATACAGAGCTATGTTTGTAGTGAACTGTAAAGTTGTTGAAGATGAAGTACTAAGATATGAGCCATCTCAGCAACAAAAGCCAGGGAAAAAGCGAAAGAAACCACAGAAGGGAAAACTTGTTCAACTCACAAAGGACAACATGAGCTCTGCTGATAGCTCTTTGTCAGAACGTTATCACCCTGTGGCTTGTACAGAATGCAACACAGAAATAGCTGTATATGATAATGATGAGGTTTATCACTTTTTCAATGTTCTGGCAAGCCATGCTTGAGGATAGATGATAATAAATAATTTATTTTGTAAGCAGAACTTAGTTGTTGTCTACGTCGAAAGCAGATTGAGGTTAAGGGGGGGTTTACATGTAGAAAGATGCCTTTCACCTGCAATTTATGTCCTCCAAAGATTTCATTAGCAATTATTTTTACTTTTTGCCATACAATTCTTATGATTTCAGTATGGAGAATTTGTTAACAATAATCCCCAATTGTAATCGATATTTTTCTTGATTCTCACCACTTGTCTACTTGATTTTGTATTGATATTGCAAGGAGAAATTCTCTCTCTGCCACTCTTGGAAGTTTAAGGGTTTAAGTATGGGAATTGGGCTGAAGCATTGAAAATCGGTGAGAGGTATGCTGTTTTTTTCTAAACAAGCTCAGTCAAGTGCAATTTCTGGGGGAGATCTTAGTAAGGGTTGCTGAATTAAAGGTAGCCGCCAAGAACAATTTCTTGCAAGATGGGGCAGTTTCCTTGAAATAAAAGATTTATAGTGTTCTTTATCGTTGCTTTTCTTTTTAATTTAAATTTCTTAGAAACAGATATCCCTAAAAAATACTATACACCCTTGGAAATACAATGCGGTCAATCCCATCTTTATCAGTGCTTGTGTGTTCCTTTCTTAATTCTACAAATTAAATTTCAAGAAAACGTTTTCTCCACAAATCTCTCTTTTTTTGTTCTTTTTGGAAGATACATAGGCAACAGTTACACCTCAAGGAGTGGCCCCATAATACTGGTTGGCCGCTTTAGAAAGGTTCCAGAAAATAGGAATGACGCAAAAGGATAAAAATCACTGATTTACATGTAAATCAAAAACTCGCTCAAAAATACTACTAGCATTGACTTCAGGAAGAAGAAAAGGATTCAATTTTACTTGAAATGTTATTCTTAGTTTCTTTTGAGTGGTTCCTGTTTTAGTACTGCTCAATACAAGTGTAGGTCAATACAAACCGGCCGCTGGGCTCGGAGATTAATAGAGGTGAAAATCACAGTAATTATGTGGTAAAATTTTCGGGACTTCAATGACCCTATGTAAAGAAGAAGAGGAAAGAAATGCAACGGTGCCGTAAATGTACGTAGAAGCTTTGTCGTCACAGTACAGTTTGACGAAAACGGACAGAAGCATTTACCTTGGAACGTAAACTTAGATGATAAGTTTTCAAGCAACTGAAATATTAAGCCCTCGATTTTAAATCAGGAAAAATATCCTGACATCGTCTCTAAACTGTGATGAAATGATGGTTACGAACCGATTTGTTTGGGGTATCTGTGCGATCATGCTTTAAGCAAAACGTCTCCTACGCATTTCGTATCGTAACAAAATTTGATTTTAACCCGTCAAAGTTCTATATTATTTAAGCAAAACGTCTCCTACACATTTCGTATCGTAACAAAATTTGATTTCAACCCGTCAAAGTTCTATGTTATTCTTCCTTGTTGTAAGGTTGTCCTCATGGTTAGGCTCATGTCCCTCGACGTAACCAACTTTTGGATACTTTTCTAAGTATAGCTTCTTGAAGACCATATCTAGGCGATTGAGTTCAGCTTCCGATAGATCCTCCTTGTGGATAAAAATCAAAATAAAGAAGAAAGCGGGTAAGAAAACAAACACAAACCAATAAAAGTAAGGAAAAAAAATGACACTTAGCAGAGCGAGGTTTTGATCCTCGGACCTCTGGGTTATGGGCCCAGCACGCTTCCACTGCGCCACTCTGCTCCACAAGAATGTAAAGGGGAAAGTTAAACTAATTATATATATGTATGACGTCATTGTAACCTCACCAAATTATCATTGAGATCTTCCTCTGCCATGGACCATTTGGCTACAGCTCTAGATGCATCCTTGCCAGTGAACTTGTTGTACGATCCTCCAGGTCCATAAGCTTCTACTCATAGAGAAGAAAGAAGATATAAATGCGATAAAAGTGTGAGCCAACTTAGTCATCCACTGTCAAGTGATGAATCGAATAATAGGCAACAGTTATTAGAGAATACCGGGTTAAGTCTTACTTTTGGATTCAGAGACATCAAACACAACGCCTTTCATCGCTACATAGATGGGAAGTTCAGGCTGAAAGCAAAAAAAAAAATGATGAAGTAAACTTTACACAAATTAACCAAGGCGTAGATCATGCTCAGTCGATCGTTGGAAGTCAAAAGAAAGATTAGATATCAGATATGTCACGTAATCTTTAGGGGGATTTCAATAACCTTTTCAGATAACAACTGATGAATAACAAGCACATCGTTGAGATCAAAGGCATTCAAATTACCTGACTTAAAAGCATAAAACTTTTCTTACATTCTTTCCGTCGTATTGCGATAACTCCTCCTTCGTGAAAACTCTTGGCCCATCCAGACTCGCGTCGTTTCCCAATTCCTCAGAGAACGGCGAGTGAATTAAATCATCCTTAAGAGTGATATCTACTGCCGCTAAAGGAATAATAAGGCTCAACAAAAACAGGAGTTGAACAAGAAAAATTTGCTCCATTTTGTCAACGATAGCCGGAAAATTTACTCTTGCGTGACAAATTTACGGACGCACTTAGCATTTCGTCACGTGACCGGAAGTGAAGCTAAATCATTTTCCCGCCATTTTGCGTTTTGCCTCTGCCGCCGCTCGTCGCAAAGTTGTTTTGCACCTGGCGGAGCAATAAACGAAACTAAATTCCTGAAATATTTTCCTTTAATATTGGCCACAAAACATCTGTGTGTGAACTTCGTAAGTAACGATATATTCTACCGTTTATATAAGATTAGTTACCCTTGTTGATAAGATAAGAGTTTTTAGACTAATTGATAAATCTGTATTTTTAGCCTGATTGGTTACCTTTTTCGACTTCTAAACAAATGTGAATAAATTCGAAAAGGGAGTTTGAGGTTAAACCTATCAATAAACTCTTCTAAAACAATAATAATAAAAATAATAACAATAAACAATAATAAAAAGTTATAATGGTAATAAGATAAATTTGAAAAGTTTTGATGAATAGAAAAAGAACAAAAAAAAGGTTATTGCGAACGACTCTATTTTAAATGATGGGCAAATTACACGGATTTGTATCCCTTCAAGAATTTACTTAGCTTATATATCATTTTGAGCCAACTGATCCGAGGCACAGCAAAATTTACCGGTAAGGTATGAATTTTACGACATAACGTACTTTACTTCTATCCTCCACTTGCTTTGAGCAATAATATCCATCTTCTCTGTTTTTTGTCTTATCAGTTCGACGCAGACATCAAAACCTCTCCGACGTGTTTCGAAGACATGGTAAGAGTAAAACAAACCATCTACGGTTGCAGAGTGGAAAATCATCGATTATCGGCCAAATCAGACCTCATGGTTCAAACAGAAAAGGCCAGAGGATGATGAAATCGCGACATTTCCGGTATCTCCTGTGAAATTTACACCCCTCCCGATCACCACTCGTCCCGTAAAGAAAAGATCGAGGTACCGTCCGGGAGCCCTTGCTTTGAAAGAAATTCGAAAATTCCAACGAAATACGAATCTGTTGATTGGGAAAATTCCCTTCCGACGTCTTGTCCGCGAGATTTCGCAGAATTTTGCACCAGAATTGAGGTTTCAACCCACATCTTTGCTAGCCCTCCAAGAAGCCGCCGAGTCATACATCGTTAGTTTATTTGATGATGTGAATCTGTGCGCTCTCCATGCCCGTAGAGTTACAATTATGCCTCGTGATATACAGCTGGCGCTACGGATCCGTGGGGAAAAAGTTTGACTGAGACCACTTTCAAATGCAGAAATATGACTTATGTCTCAATACTGTTATAACTGGTTTCGCCTTAATTCGATCATTTCTTTATGAAAACACTTTCGTATTATCTCACTGAAGAACTTCTTCTTTCAACTTTTAATAAACATCTTTATTTACAAAAGGTTTAAAATAAATAATCCTCCTAATGACACCAAAATGGTATGTCATCTCAATACACACATCAAGGCATCTCATCTGGTTTACAAATCGCTTTCAGCAGGCGCACTGACGTCACTGGTAGATTTTCGCCGTGTTGGTGATCTGGGTGGGGGCTTGGGTGACAGTGGTGGAGATCCGTGGAGCGGTCTTCCCGGTTTTATCTTTTTCCCGCCTAAAGACCAAAAAGTATTCTAATTAGTAAAAATTAGTAACCCCCCCTCCCGCCCCAGTTAAGCAGGAGGAGCCTTTGGAACAACAAACATAAAGCAGATATCAAATGGCATCGCTTAGATACGAACTTAATCTTCGAGTGATGATAATAATTTTCACGTGGTCGCCTCGCTCACTCATGAGTAAGAACAAACATGATAAGATCAAGTTGTATCAACAAGCACTCAAGTTATGTTTTGCATATTATAAAGATATTAATAAGAAAAAACACTTAAGAATATGGATGCTATACAACAATTACATTGTCGCGTGAGAGAGCGAATAAGCTAATTGTTTTATCATAAATTTACCAGTCGTTCAAAACTTCGCAAAAACACAAGCTGGGGTTTTTATTTTATTTTGTTAAAAAATGCACACTGTCAGGCCTTCTACTTTTCTCACTACCGTTCCATCACAAATGCTGCTATCTGAATTGTTAAACTACTCGCTATCTCTTCCGTGAAATTCCACATGAGATAGTGAATGGGGATAGTACCCACGTAGTGAGCGGTTGTAAACAAATTGAAATTAAACACGAGCCTGTCATTCTTTCAAGTTTTGAATGACTATTTAAAAATTCTAACTAAAACAATACGATCATGCGCTCCGATTTCTATTATATGCGTGATAGAAATCTCCAACTAAAAATCTAATTGGTAAATAAACCACTGCAGTAAAATTTTTTAAGAAACAAAACTAAATCATCATAAACAGAGGGAGGATTTTTTTAAGCCATCCTATGATTAAAAAAAAAAAAAATTAGTAAGAGATGTGATTATGTTTTTACCATCCGTCTTACGTTCTGATTGCGCAGTGTCTGCAAAAGAGGTTGAGAAAATAACTTCTTAGTGAGTAAAAAGTTTGAAACAATTACAGGCGAGGAATACCGCAAAACTGAAATTTAGAAATCCGTATCGGGACTGGGTAAAAGAACAGTATGGAAGCATGGTTCCCTACAAGTGAGCTTTGAAGAAACCTTCCCTAAAATACGGTTGTGGGATACGACGAATATCTAGCATCTAAAATGAAGGAAGGGAGGGGGGGGGGGGTAGAGGGGAGGAAAAAATTACCTCCAGTCGTGAATACAGAAGTCACTCGCGTTTTTCCGCGCACGAGCCCGTCTATTCACACGCTCATGATTATTTTGAGTAATCCTTGGCTCCTTACGATTTTTTCTTTGTTCTGATTGGCTGATGTCATTATCATGATTTCACTTCACCACGGTCAAGCAAAAAGCGTTCTAATGAGTAAGCCGAACAAACCTTTAGGCCTGAGGTTCGCCACTCCATCAATAAAGTGAGACAGAACAGAGAGCTGCTCTTCGAGTTGTTGATGGATTTCATCAATCCTGCGTACAAGATAAATAGTCACACAGCCAGTAAACTCAGCCTTCTCTAGCTTGCTGAAAAACTTCCATATTTTTCAGCCGTCAAACATTCTTTTTCTGTTTTTGCCTTCTGAAAAAAGTTTTACCTTTCTTCTCTTACGCTAGTTTCTTCTTGAAGTCTTTCAATGTCCTCCAACATCAGAGAATCTCGTTCAGCATAAATCTGTTTTGATCAGGAAAGGGTTAAAAAAAAAATGGCTTAAAACTGATGCAAAGTCGGAGATACTTGTCTCTCTTCATCAAAATTTTAAGCACTTACTTTATCAAGGTTGAAGTCCTCTCTCCAGCGCTCATGTAGCGTACCTGAAAGGCAGAACTTAAATTACCCTATTACTATCGAAGGGCAGTACAATCAAATACTGTTCGTATTTCCACGTAGTTTAAGAAGTGCTCCGATTTCACTTCACCGGGATATTACTCCATATAAAAATGTCTTTACATAGGTTTACAGCCCTTACAACCACGGATGTTTAAGTTGAATGCAATGGTAATTGCTGGAATTCTAGTTTATAAACCCAAAAGTTTGAGATTTAAAACGTAAGATGGAAGTAAAAGAAGACAGCTTTAGAGAACGTACCCCTGTATTCCAAAAGCTGTTTTTGCAATATCTCCCTTGTTCCAGAGTTTGCGATCATTGCTTTCCGTGTGGTTTCAATTTCTGCTACAAGTTGCCTAATGGCCTGGAAAAAGAATAAAATTACTCAAAAATCACGGCAAAAACTCTCGGTGGAGAAGTCTATAAAGGAACTTGACTGACGTATCGCTTATTTCATTTTTCACGTGAAATTCTTAATCAATCTCTCTGTTTTCAGTAGTAAACCTGCAAAGGTTCACCATAGTCTACTGAAAGCTCATGAAATACAGGACTTTAAAATTGACCATTTTACGTATCAATGAAAGCGTATGGACAACTTAGAACATTCGGGCTCCCATATTTTAAAAGAGTGTGCGACGGAATTGCTAAAACTAGCGGAATAACTTGATGCAGGTGGAGGTGGTTAAAGACCAAATGATGAATGATTTTAAAAAATACTGATATTGAGAACTTAGTCGAAGTTGTTCACAACCTCACATACCTGCTTAAATCTTGTTCACAACATGCAAAGGAAAAGCATTATGAAAACGTTAGTTGTTGTCTGACATCCTAATTTCATCAAAGCATTGTTTAACAAGTAATTGAAACATTAGAGGTCAGTAACGAAAGGAAAGGATCAGAGAACTGGGAAACCGGTTTTCATTTAAGTTTTCGACAAGAAAGACCAAAGAAGATAAAGAGTGGATTCGGACAGTAGGGAATGGGTGGTGGGGGGATATTTGGCAGTTTGCCTCTTCAACGTGACTCAGATTTAATGGAGAGATTTAGCACCGCTTTTACGTAATCCTTTGCCCCTAAGCATGCTTTGTCATCATACCTGTGGTTCTCTTTGAGTACTGCCCCAAGCCGCTGACTGGAAGAAAAGATTTCTGTTTCAATCTTCTTCACGTCCTCTGATTGGTTCTTGAGTTGTTCCAAGGCCTCTACTCGTCTTTCCTTCAGCTTTCCGTGTAAACGAGTCTGTGGTTCTGCCAATTTCTCCACATCTCTCTGAGCCCTTTGGACAGATGTCTCCATACTAGCTTTTTTGTTTTTAAGGTCTGTAATACAAAAAGTTGTGAAGACAAAAATAAAGTTTAAACGCCGTTATTGTTGCAAGCTTTAAAACTAATCAGCGTGTTTGTAATGTGTGCGACAGTCCTCCGCCAAAAATCCTCTACATGGACTGAGATTTTCGTCAATATTTATCTTCGGCGGTTTACCCCAAAGGAACTCTAATTTTGAAATAAAAAAGGGAGTCTCCGTGCACGTATTGCAGTAGCAAAACCTAACTCCGAATAGCATCATAATAAAAACGTTTACGACTACATCTCTATTCTGTACTGTGACTCAGTGTGTACTTACTTCTCAGAAACAGAATTGACTGCCCCGCAGTCTCGGTGAGTTCCTATCATAAGGATCCAATAAGAAATCGACGAAAAACTTCTTTTTGAAGCGCGGGAAACTGTTAATGACACGATTGCGATTGAGTCAGGTTTTGCACCTCATCGGTTAGAGAATGGCGCGAAATTTCTAGACCAATCACAGGGCGAAGTGAAGTTAATTTACCAACGCAATCCTAGAATACTTTCGATAATCAACAAGCTGTAATCATGACGCTACTAACCGACTATATTCTTTTTCGTCGTATCAAACTCTTGTGTCCTCTCTTTGAACTGGACCTCGAGATCTTTGAAGACTGGCTGCAAAGGAAAGGACGGAAATCATCGACGAATGATGTACGGAATAGTCTTTATAACGAAGGAGAAACTCTAAATAATAACTGACTACAGTGGAAAGGTTTTAAGAAGAAAAACTCAAAAAGGCTCGAACACTCTCAAAAAAAAAAAAAAAAAAAAAAAAAGAATGATAGAAGCGTATCAGGTGAAAACGGTAGTTAATGGAACATTTTCAAATACATGCATGGTTCTTAGATTCGGGTTTTCCCTTAAGTTTTTCAGTATCGGCCTGGGGGCAAAGTACGAATTCTTAGTATGTCGAGAAGGCCTGTTTCAAATCATCACACCTGCGAATTAGGCCGCAATAATAACACTAACGAGATATCCTTGGCAGAGAAGTTGCAAAAATATGACAAAGTTTCCCTTTCAAAATTCCTCTGATCCAAAAACTTGACATAGCCGTTTTTTAAACAAGAAAAACATATCAAGGGCGATGATGATTCGTGTAGATGAAATTGTACCCAAGCGATTGTTTCCCAGCTTGAGTCATCTTCTTCGTTAACGTAAAGTGAAAACTATTTCAAGTTTGTTAGAAACGTGCAGTCGTTTGGGAGAATTACAGCTGTTGATGCGAGTTAACATTCTTACAGTTTTATCCTGAATTACATCTTTCTTCTTGTCCCTGTCTTTCTCCAACTTATCAATGCTTTCCTGTATTCAGATAAAATTTGATGTTAAGGAGACTGAGGTGCCCCCTTGACAGTCAAGAGAACACACAGCTTACATAACCGCGTAACGTGAAGTTTTAATCTGACAACGCATGGAAAAGATAGAAAGAAGGTAAAAGAAATAGAAAAAAATTGAGAAATTCGCCAAGAAATTCCAAATAACACGGAAGAGGGCAAAGTGCGAAAAAATCATGTAAGAAAGTGTTTTTTTTTTTTTTTTTTTCTACCAGAGAATCCCAAAACTTCGCCCTCATTGGTTAGATCCACTAAATGAACTCTGTTGAGCCTCAACATAACTGGACACATAAAACCAGCTTACTTGAAGAGCTTTGAGCTGAGTCTTGAGCTGCTTTTGAAGCGTAGTGTAATCGTGTTTTGCTTTCTTCAGCTGTTTCTGTTTACTGATAATGTCCGCTTCGTCCTTCTTTAAGTCTTTTTGCAGTTGAGTTCCCTGCAGTAGAAAAACTATCTGTTTAAAGCATACACATTCGGGTCAAAAATACAACCGACTCAACGCAAGTACTGAAAAAGCCGCTGCCTAAGTCATCACTAGAATGGTTGGCGCGCGTTTTCAGAACCAATCACACGGCGACAGAGCTGAATAATGAATGCTACGTCAGCGGGTATGCGGTCAACAACGCGGACTCAAGTGTCCTAGGTCTAAAATTTAGCGAAATTAGCGGAAAATAATAAGGGTTGACCTTTAAAACCGAGGAACTCTGTTTTCGTCGAAGGCACTTTCCTATTTCT
This sequence comes from Stylophora pistillata, assembly GCF_964205215.1. NCBI lineage: Eukaryota > Metazoa > Cnidaria > Anthozoa > Scleractinia > Pocilloporidae > Stylophora > Stylophora pistillata. Next base: position 30,694,791 of record NC_142524.1, read on the forward strand.
AAAGGTTGAAAGGATAAAATCAATTTTATTAAATTTTTAGGGGGTGTACCAAGTTTTTGGAGGTTGTTATGCGAAAAAAAAGCGGCAAGGAAAACGACGCCTCGGAGCAACAGAATAGGAAATCAACCATGCGAACGACTCAAAATCCGTGTTTCCGCGAGAAAACCTGGCGCATGCGTATACGTTATTCAGCTCTGTCTCACACGGCAAAGAAAAGTCTAACCAATAAATTCCCCGATTTTCAACTCTGTAAATACGATTTTCAGACTGCATGGTACTCACACTTTCTGTTAATCTGGCATGCTCTGCTTTCCCCTCAGTAACCTTCTTAGACATTGTTGCCATGTAACGGCCATATTCGCCTTTGAACTCGTTCGACTCCTTGGTGAAATTGTCTCTTTTCGTCTGTAAAACTTGCCTATAAAACAAAGACAAAATTGATACAATATCTGAAGTATCTGCAGAAATATGACAACAACAAAAGCAAGATCTCACACCAGACATATATGGCGGACATTATCACTAATAAGAATACATAGCGAGATTGACATACAAGAAGTGTCAATACACTTAACAAATGGTAAACACCACAGCGTACACTATTGAGTTATGGATGCACGCGGGAGGTTGCTAAGCACGAAAGAAGCGTAAGAGTCGCGCGAGGCGATAGCCGAGAGCGACTCTAGCTTCTTGAGTGCTTAGCAAACCTCCCAAGTGCATCCATAACTCAATAGTGTACGCTGTGGTGTTTACAATTTGTTTTATAACATAACATTGATACATCGTAGCTAAAGAGTTCCCTTTTATTTAACAAATCTTACGTGACCAGAAAATACAAGCGCGCGCGGAAAAATTGTCTTTGCATTTGCTCACGTCAGCAGCGTACACCCATGGGCAAATGGGGGACACGGAATTGACCGATCAGAGCACGCGCTTTACTTTGGTTATGTTATAAATCACAATGGGTGACAAGAGCGGGAGTAGAGGCCACAGTTTCAAAAGTTTTCCCTCGCCCTAAGTGCATGCTTGAGTCGAGGCAGAATGTGTTAATTCTTTGGTGTTCACCTGTCTTTTCTCTCCACTGTTAAAGCACTCTTGGACGTTTCAATTTCGTTGGCGTACACATCTACAGTTGCTCTGTGGAGACAGAATCAACAGCTGGTTTTAGTTCTGTGAATTATCCAGCTTCAAAAGGGGAACCAAAACAAAACCTTGTTCATTAGCATTTGCGTCGTCTTGGTTCATAATATCAGTGTCGAACATGCAAGTGTTTTTTAGACGTGAATGAACAAACTACCGGGAAAATGGAGAAACTAGTCTTCTGGCGCTTTTTGACATCAACTAATCCAGTGCCGACTTGATTTTCTTTTGCAGTGAATGGTTTGAACCCGGGGGTACCACGTGAAAGTGTAGTGTGATCGTCCGGGTGAGTGTAATCCTGAGAAGGACACGAACTGGACTAAGAACATTCTACTGACAACAACTATTCACTTGACTCTGATGATGACTTCCGCACAGGTTGTCGAAACGTCAGTCACCACCACCGACAACAGTCCTTGTCAGGACTACACTCACCCGGACAATCACATTACACTTTGTTTTGTTTTATTTTTATTTTTTTGAACGTAACTTTAAAAACCAAACGATACAGGCAGAAGAATTTCAAGGAAATTCTAGGGAAAAAGAACAACATTAATTCGCGGCTTTTGTGCGCGACAGAAAAACACCTGTTTTTTAAGCCCATTCGTAACGGCTTTGATCCAAGGGCCGAATATCTCTTGAGGCAACCGAATACATAAAGTAATTAACTCTTTAACTGCTGAGAGTCACTGGCATCTACAAGTTTCTCCTTACAGCATCCCCCCCCCCTGAATCAAACACCAAGGTAATGAGATTAAAGGAAACGATCGTCAACTCAAGAAGCTCTTGATTGATGAACAAAATCTCCTTGTCAGCAACAAAAGAAATGTGTGGAGAACCGTATGATTACTAATTATAAACCGGCTTTCTAAGTTAGATTCTACATCCTATACACCGAATGCAAATATGGCGTCCAATTTGAACTGCTATTGTTCTGGACTGACTAGCCTCTCACACATGTAATAATCCTTTTGTGTTTCCACGTGAAGACGAGGCTAGTCAGGCCAGGCTCCGGTTGTTCAAAGGGCGGATAGCGCTATCCAACGGATAAATCGCTATCCAGCGGATAAGTGTTACCAAAACGTATTGCGCTATCCACCGGATAGAGATTTATCCAGTGTATAGCGTTATCCATCCTTCGAACAACCGGGGCCAGAACAATGGCAATTCAAATTGGACGCCATATTTGCATTCGGTGTATAGTGTTTCTATTTTCTCTTGTTTAGTGATGCAGTTATATATACGAGTTTTCAAGTGGCTGTCTTTTTCTGGAAATGTTATTAATTTATGTTTAAGCTTTATTTGTAATCTATCACTACTGGCTGTACCTCTAATTCCCGCCCGCCTCGACTAGCTCCTGCTATTTGCGGGCGTGAACAGTCTTCATGAACATGAAAGTTTGCTTGACAACCGATTAATGTTGATATCTTGTAAAACGTGTAGATTAGACTAATAATAAATAGATTAATAATAATAATTAAGCAGATGTCAGTACAACTTATGAAGTTTAAAGGTCTAATAAAGGTAAAGGTATGGAGAATATGCATATTGATGTCAGCGTGTAAAGGGTTAGTAACTACTGTTTTTATTCCTTACTTGTGGCTTTCCTCAAGCTGGTTTATTTCTTCTTCTAGGTCCATGTTCTCTGCTCTAACCTTGGCACATCGATGATTTTGGTGCTGCAAAGATTCCTTGAATCTGGCAAGGCTGTATGTTCAAACAGAGACAAAACTATTGTAAAACATATTTAAAGAAGACTGCATATGAAAAACTTACACTCGCGTATGCGTTTTTGCTTTTTTTTTTTTTTTTTTAAACGATGAAAAACTTGAATTTCAAACTCAGGCCTACTTCGAATCCCCTGTGTAAGTTAAAATCACTTAGTATAATCCTTCAATTGGCACATCAAGTTTGTGCAAGAATGATCTGCCTAACTATTCAGCATGTGAAAGTACAATTATTACAATCACTTACACTCTTTCATGATGTCGCACTACCTCAGCGTCTTTTTCTTGAAGCTCCATAGCAATTTTATATCCTACAGGGAAAATGAAAATTACTACAACCAAGAAACTTTAGGAAAGATAAAGAATCCGATCTCACTAACGCGTCGGCCACCACCGACACATTACCGACAAAGAATAGACACACCACCGACAAAGAATAGACACACCACCGACACACTAACGACACACTACAACCACACCACCGACACACTACCAACGCGTCGGCCAACACACTACCGACGCGTTGGTAAGATCAACCGAAAAACTTTCAGCTCTTACAACTGAAACTATCAGCTCTTACAATCTAAAATGCAGTTGTTGAAACACCATTCGGAACGAAAAAAAAATATGTAAAGAACAAAAAACTTTCATGATATAAATGAAACACATAGTTTGACACATACTTAGCACAACTTTCCCTGAATGAAATTCCGCTTCATTTATTTCCATAATGGTATTTATTAAAATAATTATATTACTTTTCCCAAAGGGGCTAAATAAAAAATCTAAGTAGAAGGCACCTATCGGTAAGGGAGTAAGGAGCTAATTGTCTTTATCTGCCTTAAATAGGGTAGAAATTCACGGCCTTTTAGGAAGGGTTACAGATATTACCATTTTCAAGAGATTTCTTTTCAACTGTCAGCTGTTTATCTTGTTCTTCTGCCTCTTTCACTTTATTCTGAATCTGTTAGGTATAAAAGAAGAGCGAAATGCATGTAGCGTGTCCACCAGAAGAGTTTAAAACTTTTTCTCTGGTTTTACAGCCTTTGCTTAGCTCATTTGCCCCTAGACTTAAATTATCTAGTGGTAAGCAATCTTAAATCACATCTCTCACTGTCTTGCACATTCACGTTGTTCACAGAGATGTCATCAATGTACACAAGTGTTAAAATCATTTTGGTTTCTTTTGAATAATTGCACAATTTGAGGATTCACACCATTTCCAGTTGATCTTGTAATGATTTCTTTCTCTCCTCTAAACCTTCCGCCATTTCATTGTGTTCCTTGACAATTTTCATCCTGGAGAGAAAAAAGAATTACAAATACATTCATTGATGGACTATGTAGGAAATATCCTTCGTTTCTGAATTTTAAAGTACAGTTTTCCCCTTCCTCCTTTGTATTCTTTTTGTGTTCACGCACGGTGCTTGGAGGGCTCGACACTAACTGCAGCCAACTAGCCACAGGCTAGTGGAAATTCAGTTTCGACTAGTGGTTTTCGATTGCTACTTGTAAACAAACTAAAATTGTCGTGACATCTAAATTGTCACTAGCCACTTGGTTAGTAAGTTGAAAAGTTATTGTCGAGCCCTGGCTTGTGATTCTACAAATTAGCCAATATCGAGGGGGGCTTAAGGATATTCGGTTTTGCGGTTTTGACTGTTTTTTGGATCGGTTTTTCGGTTTTTGGGCCAAAAAGGTTCAGTTTTTCGGTTTTGATGGTCAGAGCGGTTTGCGGATTTTACGTGTTTTTGCATTCGGTTTTCGGTTTTCACGAAAACTCTGATGCGGTTTTCGGTTTCTCCTTTTCGACCCCTTTAAAGGTGAAAATGTAGCGGTTTTGTCAGGTTTGCATGCGGTTTTCGGTTTTGCTGCCTTTTTTCGTCAGTTTTTCGGTTTTGGAGGTTTTTTCCTCCGGTTTTGAGGTTTCCCAGAGGCCCCAATGCCCCCTCAATAACGTCAAAGAAATTTAACCTTGACATTGAAAATTAACGTGGACATTTTCCTCGCGTATCTTTTGTTGCTCGTTTTAACGGAGTTAGTGACTTTTTCTTAAAAATTTTGAGTTTTCGTTCAAGCCAATTTGTTATCCCCCAGACTAGAAGACAGATTATCAAGACTCAAAACCATCTATAAAAGTCAAAGAACTAGATACATCATGACTGAAAACCCCTCAGTACCTTTCATCTTTCCACTCTCATCTTATGCACTGCTCTTTGAAAGCAATTTTTTTGTTGTTCCCCAGCGTGAAAGATGATTCTACAGTATTTCAAATGTGCTACAAAATTTAGTTGAAAATCTCTTCGTACTCTTCTGTTTCTGAAGTTTATCCACAGAGCTTTGTGCTGAAGACTATGGCAGAAAAAAAATCAAAGATTTGCACCCAAGGAACCTCCACCAACATAGGATCATGTCTGATCTAACAGAACCTAATTCACTTTCTTTTCACTCCATCTGACTCACCCTTCTTGCGTCAATATGGAATTATCTTTGATTTCCTTCTGAAGATGTCTGTTTAGTTGCACCTCTTGAGCCTCCAGCCTGTTGCGCGATGTTTCAAACTTTCTAATACTCTAAAAAAGGCATTTCAATTGATAACACACACATTGCATATAGTGATCTTCCTATCAAAATTCTTACTTTTCTCCTCTCCTCTCCGTCCCCGAGAGGTATAAAAAAAAAAAACAACAAGTATCTCCTCAAGAAAATCAATGCTATTTCACATAAAAAAAATTGACAGTCTTACAGTAGCTTGGATGGACAGAAATCAACTCCTCTTCAACTTTGGAAAACAAAATAACTCACCTTTCTTTTAGAGTCTAAAACTGATTCACTGTCCACCAACTCTTCTTGCAGTTTGTCAATCTCTCTGAAAAAAGAAGTGTTCATGGAGAAATCAAAACTAAAAGATTTTGTGGCTAAAAATCACAAAATGAAACAATAATAAAGAATTGGTCCAGTAAAATAATACAAACTTAGATGTTGTAGTGAAAAGATTTGTTTCTTTCGCTGAGAATTATTGGCTTGGCACTTGATTGAAAAACTTATTAAAATTTCGACTGAATTGTAATGCAATACAGCAGGAACTTTAACTATCGGATGCAATTCAAAGATATTTTCAATTATCCACAGAGTTAAACTCTGGTCAAAATTTGACAAAAAGTGACTTGGTTATTTACTTTCTCTTTTCAATATTTGTCTTGCGTTGCTCTTCTGCTTTCTTCAGAGTGTCAGCCTGTGGAGACATTTGATCATCAAATGATGAGCTAATGAAGAATTATTACTAACAATTACTCAACAAAACCAACAGATCTGCATTAAACAATGAATTCACTGCATCAAAAAATGATAACTGCCAACTAAGACTAACTTAGTAATTTTGGTTTTGTCAACTGAGTAAATTGGCTGGACTGTAAAGCTATGAAACTCTTAATGGTGGCCAATTTACAATATGAACTCAGTTGATGAAACGAAAATTACCTTGTTATTCCCACTGACACAGCTCCATAGTTTCTTTAAAAACTTACCCCCTTTACTCATGTGACTATTACTAAAATTATAACATAACCAAAGTAAAGCGCGCGCTCTGATTGGTCAATTTTGCGTTCCCCATTTACCCATGGGTGTACGCTGCTGACGTGAGCAAATGCAAAGACTATTTTTCCGCGCGCGCTTGTTTTTTCTGGTCGCGTAAGATTTGTTAAATAAACGGGAACTCTTTAGCTACAATGTATCAATGTTATGTTATAAAACAAATGGTAAACACCACAGCGTACACTATTGAGTTATGGATGCAATTGGGAGGTTTGCTAAGCACTCAAGAAGCTAGAGTCGCTCTCGGCTGGCGCCTCGAGCGACTCTTACGCTTCTTTCGTGCTTAGCAACCTCCCGCGTGCATCCATAACTCAATAGTGTACGCTGTGGTGTTTACCATTTGTTAATTGGTATAATTCATACCATTCCCATACCATTTGAAGAGTCTAAATTCATTTTTGGATTAATGAAATGTTCAATTTTTTCTTAATTTCACAACACATTCATGATTTGACAAGTAATTTTCTCATCAGTTACACATATAACATGTCAAATAATTAAGGCTTCTGAGTGTTTTTAATAATTATATACTAATTAGCTAAAGTGCAAAATATTAATCAAATTGGCAGCCTGTCCATTCCACTTCCAGACAACTCACCACTGACTGTTTGAGCTTTTCCTTTTCCAGTCGTGCTTCCTCTCGTTCATGAACCAAATCCTCTTTCAACTGAACAATTGAATCTTCTAGGTCAATTATCTTTATATGGGAGTAAAACAGTATAATTTATAAGCTATCAGCATCATATGACTATAATAACTAATGTAACATGCTGTGTAGTTCTTACCTGTACTCTAATATAATTGGCCACTTATGAATTACCTTTGGCCTCTTTTTCAAAACAAGGCCTGGTACTCACCCGTTTGTTTGAAAATGAGTTACAATTGTATGAAAACTTATAATCATATGAAAGGATGACCAGTCCTGGACTCGCTTTGGAAAAGAGGCCAAAGGTAATTTGGAAATGGGCTATTAAATGATAACAGCTACCACAGACTAGCCTCTTACCCTTTTATACGTTTCCCTCAGATTATCTCGTGTCTCATTTAGAGTAATCTGTTTACTAAGGGGCACAAAGAAATCAAGTCAGTAATTATGTAGTCACACTGTGTACAGTTATTGAATAGAGCTGATATCATCAAAATAGGATACATGTCCATCGTGAGAAGATCAAAAAAATTTTGTGATAACCATACCCTAGCAGCTATCATTGACTGAATTAGAGTTAGACTGAGAATAATTATTTGACTTGAAGTGATTAGATGCAAAATAAGAGAGTCCTGCCCTCTCTCCCAAACCTCAGACTTAACAAATGGTAAACACCACCGCGTACACTATTGATTTATGGATGCACGCGGGAGGTTGCTAAGCACGAAAGAAGCGTTAGAGTCACGCGAGGCGATAGCCGAGAGTGACTCTAGCTTCTTGAGTGCTTAGCAAACCTCCCAAGTGTATCCATAACTCAATAGTGTATGCTGTGGTGTTTACCAAAAGTTTTATAACATAACATTGATACATTGTGGCTAAAGAGTTCCCTTTTATTTAACAAATCTTACGTGACCAGAAAAAACAAGAACACGTGGAAAAATAGTCTTTGCATTTGCTCACGTCAGCAGCGTACACCCATGGACAAATGGGGGACGCTAAATTGACCAATCAGAGCGTGTGCTTTACTTTGTTTATGTTATAATTTTAGATCTCTCCCTCTAATCTGCATTATAAATTCACACACCTTCTGACCCTGGATCAACAATCAGTGACTTGTTACCTTGCTTTATCAGCCATCTTCTGATTGAGAAGTGCAATGATTTCATCATGTCCAGTTTGCATGTCATTCCTCTCTGGTCTAGAAAAGATAGATTCCCGCTTTATATTTTCATATCAACTATTTAAGATTTTGAGTACTAAATACTCACGATTTAAATTATTAACAACTTTGGTGAAAAAATTTTAATCCCTTGTATCATTATAGGCATCTGCTAAGCGATTGACATCATTAAACTTCATTCCTTAGGAAATTTTTAAATATTGTCTACTTCTGGATTTCATACAAAAAGTTAAAGATGTCATAATTATCATCTGTTGGTACCAAAAAGTCATCACAGAGAACTGTACTATTTTTAAAGAGTTTAAACCATGCTTACTCAAGTTTAGCATTTTCCTTCACAAGTTCTTCATGTTTGTCCTGTAGGGACTTGATGTTTGTGATGATAGTATTCAGCTGAGTCTAAATCAGGATAGTGCCAGATAAATATCATTCTTGAAAGAGCTAGCATGATGCTTTATCTAGAATTCAAAATCAATCTGGGTATATGTTATCTGGATCTCAGTTAAAAGTCTCAATTTCAAATCAAAGTGAGTCAAACAGCCAGTGTTTAAGCTGGAATAGGGAGTGTCAGCCTCTCTATCTCTCAAGGAAAACAAATGGGCACCATCAAACTTTCAGGGAAACCAGATAAAATGTTGAAGGGCAAAAGCTTGCAAATTTTACCCAGTGCTTGCAGATATATAATTTCCAAACTAGAATAACCTACTGGACAGGTGTACAAGGGCCTGCTAGCTTGCAACTCAAACTAAGCATACAGAAAACACTACAGAGGTCCTTATACTTGATAAAGGAATATTGGCCATGAAGGGAAATTATGATCCACAAATCTGAAAATTTTAAATCTTTATAATATTACCTTTAGTCTCATTATTTCAGCTTCATTTGACTGTCTGGCTGAATAGACAGCATCTAAACAGATAAAAGACATATCATTATTGTAAGAAATATACAACTTTTTTCAGAGACATGTTTCGGCATGCTTATGCCATCTTCAATCAATCAGTAACTGATTCAGCTACTTCACTGTTTACTGTTCAGTTACTCATTGATTGAAGATGGCATAAGCATGCTGAAACATGTCTCTAAAAAAAGTTGTATATTTCTTACAATATTTATCCTACTTGCTACTACTACGACCTTATGGACATATCATTATCCTGACAACTTTATGTCCAACCAGTGGACCAAAGGAAAGTGCAGCCTATTGCTTAAATGACCACTGCCTGAGAAAATTCATATAATTCTCATCATACCTTGTATCTCTGATTTGATATCACTTGGAAAGTATTTTAGTTTGTAACGGAGAACACTGGCTGTAATTGTTTCTGTTTCCAGCAGTTCATGGAGTTTTACTCTTTCTTCTTCCTGTAGTGACATATTGTACATGTGTGTAGTTAGAAGGAGATGAGTCATAATAACATAGGATTACAATATATTATTTTCTTAATGTCAAGATGTGAAGGTTAATTCACCAAAAAGGTGTTAAAAGGTTAATTGGAATTTTAGTGTTCATCACTAATAATGAGAGAATAGAATATCATCAACTTGGAAATTTTGATGAAGTAACGAAAATTTCCTTGCTATAAATTTCCTCCCCCACTGGCACTGTGATGCTAATGACTCTGCTATTCTTCTGCACAACTCTTCTAATTTTACACTCTCAGCAGTACGTACTGCGCGTTTCAAACATAGCTTTATCCCATCTATGCTTAATTAGCTTTTTAGACAATAAATGGTGTATACTACCTTGATTTTAATTTATTAGGATACTTTGATTATATATGTTATTTATTACCTTCTATTATTTAGTATGCTTGTAAATCAGTTGTTTTTCAATACTTGTATTGCCAGAACTGATAATATTGAATAAACTCTTCTTATTATAAACCCTTCTCATTAATAAAATGTGGGTCACAAAGGAAGATATAAATTTGACAGGCAGATTTAATCGCTGAAGTACTTCTTCACAGCTGCTAATAGGTTGTACTGCTCTGATGCATAATTTAAAACATAAAAACCAACATTTGAACACAGAATACTGTCCAATAAAACAATGAAAATCCTCCTGATTTGAACAATCCCTGGAGGTATCTACTGATTAAACACTACAAGTATTGATCTGCTAGATATATATCACGCAGCTAAGAAACTTTAGGGTCCTGCAGGATAATAAAGTGAATCGCTGACGTATCTTTAAATTCAATCTACCTGGAGGAGATGCTTTAGCTGGCTGTATAGTGCTCAATACATAACATGAAACTACGAGTAACGGAAACTTTGTTTCGTTGTTGATTTTACTATTTCTATTTCTAAATTCAATCTACCAGATCTTTGAGGGCTTTAACGACCACATCCACTCCAGAAGTATCCACAGGTTCTCCGCTTTCTCTTCTGGTCTTAACATGGTGCCCTAAAAAATGTAAAACTTTCAAACTAAGCAACACCAAGCAAACGCTTTAAATTCTTATTTCCTTTTCGCAATACTTCTCACTGATTACCGAGCTCTTGAAGTTTCTCGACGGCACTGTTAACAAGAGGTGTTATTTCCGTTGACTGAGATCTTCTTTTCAACATTCTAAGGTCAACAATTAGCTAAAACTTCAAGCAAACAATTTCGCCTTCATCAGTAGCCATGGCCGCCATATCAACCACATGTAACCAGGGGAGAGGAGTAACAAAGCGTAGTTACAAGACAAAATTTGCTATGTAGGGGAGGGTATGTGTTCTGTATGATATGTTTTTTGATTAAGTAAGATTGTGATTAATATTGTATCGGTATTGTTTTGATTCTCAAAATTTTTCACTCTTCGAAAAAAATAAAAATTGGTTTTAATGGAACCTGACAATCTTAAGAGTAGTTAAATTTTTTTCTAGCCCTCCCTGAAATGTGGATTATGATCGCGCCACAGCGAGGCAGTTTCCAAGGTACAGGAAGTGCAACCGAGTCAACTGCAGAATACAGAGGAAGATGTCTTCCGTCCAAGGGGAATTTATTTTCGATGCCGTTGGCGGCTTTTTAACCTCACCAATATGGAATTTTCCAGTGCGTACTTTTATAGAACAGAATTCCCTAGGTAAGAGCAATTTCCATTCATTTTTTTTTCTTATTTTTTTTATAATAACCGAAGTCCAGTGCTCGTGACGCTATACGGAGTTTTCTCAAGAGGAATTAACTTTTTGTTTTCCGTCTGTTAAAGTGTTCGATTCCGACGGCGAAAACCACGAAGCATATCAGAATATACACAAAGAATACAAAAAAATGGTAAGAACTGTCAAACCGCTCTCTCCGTTGACATATTTGTATTTTTCAAGCTTTACTTTGTCAATGTAAATCGCGCAAGTCTGTTTGCCTTCCCCAGGAATGTACTTAAACGTAATGAGTTATCCTTGCAATCCATTAGAAAACGTAAGGTTATTATCAGAGCATTTTCATCTCCTCGCCTTCGTTTCTGTTAACAGGGCAACGTGTTTCGTGTTATTGGGACCGATTTTTTATTTTTACGAGTTATAGACCGGAAAGTTTCAAAGCTTACGCAAGCTTACCCGTGGAGTGGATCGATTCTTGTTTTCAGCTGTCTCCCTGCCAGAGTCAAACAAAACAGCAAGATACCAAACGGGCTCAATGACTCTAAAGTTTAGGTCACAGAAATAAATGTATTTGAGTTCAAAAAGCTACTCCGGTAGTCATAACACAAACAAATGTCGAATTATTTAGTAACGTCAAACACGTAGATATGATTCTTTTCGGTTCGAATTCATCGTTGGTTATTTTACTTAATTTGGAATTTTTACCAAAAGGTTTTTGAATTTTCGCAATCAAGTCTAGGTTAACAAATATTACTTCCTTATGGTTTCTATGCAGGTTATATGGAACTCTTTCCTACCGGTTAAACCAGTGTGAAATTTATTCATGTACATTTAAAATTAATTCATTTTCAACTCCAAATAAATATTGATCGTTTCCTTGAAATACTTCGACATATAATACTGCACCTGTTTCAAGGAGTGCTCAGTATCCGTAATTAGTCTTTGTACTTGCAACCATATTTTACATCAACTATTTGCCAAGTTAGTGAAGAGGTGCCCTCTCTTTTTCACTGCTTTTCTTAAACAGATTTAGGAACTTTATATCCTTTCAGATTCTCGAGTAGGTTAAACCTTTAAGTTGAGGACAGCTCCCTTCATTCAAATTTGTGTCTTCTAATAGCAACTCAAGGTGGCTACATGCACTGATTTTTATTGGAATTTTGTAAATTTTTTTTTTTTAAACCCTGGTGTAGACTGAGGTTTTATTTAGATCAATTTTCTTGAAGCATTTGTCAGTAATTGCACATGCATCCATACTTCATCCTGTGTGAAATAGAATTGATTCTTCATGCAACACTGTTGTACGAACAGGGCTCAACACTAACAGTAGCCAACTAGCCACAGACAAGTAGAAATTCAGTTTCAGCCAGTGGTTTTTTATTTCCACCAGCTAGTTTGGCTAGTAAACAAACTGAAATTGTCGTAACATCTAAGATGTCACCAGCCTTTTGGCTTGTAAGTTGAAAAGTTGATGTTTAGCCTTGATGAAAACTTGGCACTGAAAATTGTTTTAAAGGCCCATTTCCATCCGACATCCTTTGCAGTTGTGTGTTTTTGTTTTGGAATCGCACTATTGTTAAATGGCGAACTCTGATAGCCATTCACAAACACTATTAAAAAGAAAAACAAAGATTTGGTGAAGAACACAGTAAACAAATTCGCAGCTAAATATTTGAGACTGAAAAATCATAAATCGAGTCTGTGTTTAAAACTTGTACAAAGCTTACTTGATGTTGAAGGAAATTGTTCGGCTTCAACACTAAATAAAATATAAACAAATAACCAATATTGGCCAAAACTGATTTACTTTACGCATTTCAATTATAGAAGAATGACTTGTACAAATGAGATTGCTTACATACATATCTCAGGATCTCAAGTAAAAATCAGTCAAATAACTATTCTCACCTCGAAAAAATCTCCCTGGAGTCTCTAGTTCCATCGTAGGAACAATGCAATAACATTTCGGCAAAAGCACTGTCTGTAGTGTTAACGAAACCCATGGTTCTTTTCCTTGCCCTCCATAAATCATACACAGACTCTCGAAGTCGAATAACCTTTGCCGACCCAGGCAGACTTGGCCTTCCTCTAGACCGCTTCTTCGGTAGCATCAACTTTTCAAATGACATTTTGCACCGTCATACATGTAAGAATTAGAAACTATTTACTGATATGGATACTACAATAGTTTGTCATTCGCACATGATTCAAGATGGGACTGTGAAAGCCCCAATTAGTAAGATGGAAGAAGATATGAAAGTGATTCCGCATTTACGAGGAAAATAGCATATTTTTCATATATGAAAAATGATCCAGGCGTGTAAGGCATCTCGGTTGGAAATGGGCCTTAAACTACAATACATTTGATTTTATCTATTTATTTATTAATTTATCAAATATTTATGTATTTTTTACATCTGTAGTGATGGGTACCCTTAGCATTATAATTATTACTTTGAAAGGTGGACACTTTGTTATCGAGCTTTCTAAAGGATGTTGGAATAACAGAAGAACAGTTCATGAAAGCTTGCCAGGAAGGAAGTAGCAGTCCGCAGTTTAGTTCCATAAACAGGGTTAGTAAATCAAAAATATAGTATCTAAATCTAAATGTCTAATCTGCAAAGGTCATTCTAGCCCATCTTCAGCAGATATAACCACCCATCCCATCCCAGGGGAGGACATCCACCACACACCAATCTCATGCGTGGGAAATTAATGTCTCCTACCCCTAACCCTGCAGGAGACGGGACCTACGGTTTATTTGTCCTTATCCAAGAAGACTAGAATGTGTATTCCATTTCTTGATATTATAGAAAGGTAGTACATTCTCCTCAGTTATTTTAAGACCCTGGGTGTTGGTCTGGCCAGGGCTTGAACCCTCAGCCTCCTGCACAACAGTCCGGTGCTCTACCAATTGAGCTAACCAGGAGGCAGTACTTGACAATTTCAACAGTAATTAAAATTTTCTCCATCCCCTCCCCAAAATAGATCAAAAAATATGTGCCACACCCTGAGCCATACAAGTATCTGGACAAGAACAATTTTAAGTGATGATCGCAATCACACTGTCTCAGAACATTTCCTACTTTTAGTGGAACTTAACCCTTGGCACCCTAACATCAGTATGCATATTCTCCACACTGTTCTCTATACATTTCCTAAGGTGATTGTAAGGAGAAATTAGATGCTAGTCATTCTTAGAGATCAAATAGTTAATAAGTAAGTAAGTAAGTAAGTAAGTAAGTAATTTGTATAGGTAATCACATGGGGCCAAGTAAAATTAAGGATTAATATGACGCGTGTTTTCAGAAGTTGCTGAAATTGCCTGAGTCGCCGAAGTTGCTGAAATTGCCTGAGTCGCGTAGCGACAAGGGCAATTTTTGCAACTTCCGAAAACACAAGTGATAATAATCCTTAATTTTACAAGGAACCATGTGATTACTTGTTTATAATATAAGGGGCAAAATGTTTTCTTACTGATTTCGCGCAAAACGGGACGCCATTGTTACAAAACAAACAGAAATTTCTTTACCTTGGCAGCCGTTGCTAAGCGATTTTCAGCCAATCATTTTCAAGTAATTTTGCCCAGGGCAATTACAAAAATTTAATAAAAAATGCCCTCTGTCTTGACCAATCACAATTCAGTAATTTTGCCCCTTATATGATAAATTATTTATATAGCACATGGTCCACAGGAAGATGCTCCCAAGCACTTTACAACGTGCAATTAACCCACCATTCTACCCCGGGGAGGACATCCACCAAACAGTAATCTTGTGCATGGGAAATTAATGTCTCTTACCCCTAACCCTACAGGAGACGGGACCTACGGTTTATTCGTCCTTATCCAAGAAGACTAGAATATCTATCCATTTCTTGATATTATAGAAAGGTAGCAAATTCTCCTCAGTTATCTTAAGACCACGAATATTGGTCCGGCTGGGGCTCTAACCCTTGACCTCCCGCACAACAGAATCCGGCGCTCTAACCAGTTGAGCTAACCAGGCGGCGGTTAATAAATTCACGGAGAATTGTTATGCTTTTAAGGAGAGTAGATAATACTTACTCCAGGTTAACATTTTCCTTTTCAAGTTCTTCTAGCTTATCCTGTAACCTCCCAGTTAGCTCAATGGATAGAGCGCTGGACTGTTGTGCAGGAGGTTGAGGGTTCGAGCTCCAGCCGGACCAACACTCAGGGTCTTAGAATAATTGAGAAGAATTTGCTACCTTTCTATAACATCAAGAAATGTTTAGATATTCTAGTCTTCTCAGATAGGGACAAATAAGTGGAGGTCCCATCTCCTGCAGGGTTGGGGTAGGAGACATTAATTTCCCACACATGAGATTACTGTGTGATGGATGTCCTCCCCTGGGTGGGATGGGTGGGTTTACAGAGGGCCATGTGTTAGAAAACTCTTTACTGGGTTAATCATGTATTAATTTTACCCTCTTGATATTGTATTGACTTGATGTTTATGATGATAGCATACAGCTGTGTTTAAGACAGAAAGAGACAACTTTACATGTTAGACACAAAGAAAAAAAATTATGAATGTTTATTATGCAGATTATCAACCGTTGTTAAGGCTAATTGTGTAAAAGTTAACAATCAAGGGCATCAGGTGGTTGTCATTCTATTCTCATGACCAGGACTCGACACTAACTTTTCAACTTGCTACCCAAGTGGCTAGTGACAACCTAGATGTTACAACAATTTCAGTTTGTTTACTAACCAAACTGGCTAGTGGAAATAAAAAACCACTGGCCAAAACTGAATTTCGTCTAGTCTGTGGCTAGTTGGCTATGGTTAGTGTTGAGCTCTGATGACAATAATGTGTGATCCAGGAGCGATATTGTATCTGGGAGAAGTAAGCTGCTATCCATTCTTGGTGTGAGAATCACATTTACTCTTTAGTAAACTCTGAATTATGTGCATGATTTTGGAGAGAGGCCCATTAGACTTTTATTGCCCATAGGTATTCAACCGTAAAGTCTAAAACTTTCTTTCTCCATTTCAACAGGATGTCTTTGATCAGTTATGGGCTGCTGAAGATTTTGAGGTATTCAAGCGACTGATGACTCAGAAAAATATTGAGCTTCAACTACAGGCCCTGCAGCTTCTACAGCAAATTCATAATGTCCAAATGCCTGTGCCAGTGACTCTGCAAAATCAAATGCCAATGCCTGTTCATATGGCTCCACCCAGTTCTGTTCCACAGACTCAAGGGACAGATGAAGATGCCATCATGCAGGAGGTTTTGAAAAGATCTAAGGAAGAGTTTGAGTCTAAACATAAAGATGCTACGGCTAAACCAGAGCAAGAATTTGAAAGGACTTTGGCAGAATCTGCAGAAGAAAGTAAAAGGTAACAAAGGTTTAAATTATTTGTATTTTAATGTGTCATTTTGTAGAAGGTTGCAATGTTTATCTGACTATGACCTACATGTTTGTCAAAAGAAATTTCAGCAAAGCCTGCTTTTAAAATGGCGAAGTAAAAAAAGTTATTCTAGAGAAAGGTTTCTCAATGAAATAAAGAGTAGTAGTAAAAGTAATAGTAATCAAAGTTTAATGTCTTTACATGGGGCATGGTTACCCATATTGCCTGAGCCAGAGGCTCATGTATGAAACGCAAAACAACAACCCACCCATCCCACCCCAGGGTAGGACATCCATCACACAGTAACCTCGTGCATGGGAAATTAACGTCTCCTGCCCCTAACCCTGCTGGAGACGGGACCTCCATTTTATTTGTCCCTATCCGAGAAGACTGGAATATCTAAACCATTTCTTGATGTTATAGAAAGGTAGCATACTCTTCTCAATTATTTTAAGACCTTGAGTGTTGGTCCGGCCAGGGCTCGAACCTTCTACCTCCCACACATCAGTCAAGCACTCTATCCATTGAGCTAACTAGGAGGTGGTTATAAAGTGAGACATCTAGATTAAGTAGCACACCATAGATTGACTGCATTTCTCTGAAGAGCTGGCACATCTACCATGACTAGACAGCAATATTCTTGTCAACTAAGTGTTTATTTTGAATTGAATTCTATCTAATCTTCTCTCTGATCATCTGAAGTCTTCTCCAATGCTCCTCTAGAGAATCTTTGCTTTTGTCAACACTGGAAAATGTAATTGATGAAGAAGGTTCAAGGTGAAATGATTGAAAATAGTTGAAGCACAAATTTATATCACACCAACCACGTTCCTACAGGGCAGCAATATAGTTTGAGTTGCTCTGTTGTAATTTTTTTTTTTTTTTTTAGTTTAGTTCACTTGTCACCCATGCAAGGTCGTTAGGGATGGTGGAGTTACTGCACTGTCGTTTGTTTGATATACTGCACTTGTTTGATTCAGGGGGGGTCTTACAAGGAGAAATTAGATGCTAGTGACTATCAGGGGCCAAACAATAAACTCCTCCCGACTTAGGACTGGGTTGTTAATCCTGGCAGGTTACCCTTCAGCAGAATATTTTGAAAAGGTGCCATTACTCATTTATACTCTGGTTTACAGTTTACTCCCATGAGTGACCGAGACTGAATTTCTCCTTACAATATCAATACAATATCAAGCAGGCAAGTGATGAGAATAGAGAAAAATATCAATTAGGAGATTATTAGTTGATCCAATACCAAATTTTCTGAACCAACATCATAAGAATTGTATGGCAGACAGTAAGGAGAATTGCTACTGAGATCTTGGCAGTGAAAAGGTTCAAGAGAAGCATTTTGAGAATTAAGTGTCTTGGTAAAGAGAAACAAACTGACAGTGTGTAGTGGTTTGAATGCAAACTCTTGTGCACTAAATCTTGTGGCTACCACATCTCCTTACAACCTTAAACAACCCAAAAGAAAGACAAATGCTTTCTCCTATTAACACAAAGAGTGGAGTACTTCTTTTTCTCTCCTCTTGTAAAAGTTAAAATTCACTGTTTATGCCTTGAAATTCCTGCAACCCAACCCTACCAGCTAACTGCCTTCTCTTTTACCTGTATGCTCTGTCACATTCTTTTTCAATTTTTTTAGTCCTCTGAGCCTTTGTTCTCTACACTTCTAGAACATCTTTATCGTTGCCAACACTGGAAAGTGTAGTAAAAGAAGAAGACTCCACGTGACATACATAGGTTTTAAAAATGCTTCTTTCTCTTAATGTGGATGTTTTGCTGATATTAGGTCATCAGTACTCACACTTTGTTTTGAAGTTAATCATTTAAACCTTTACACTCTATAGTTCGTCTGCATTTTCTCCATACTGCTCACTATATATCCCCCAAGGTGCTGTCAAGGAGAATTTGATTGAGATCAAAAGCATCTTAAGTAAGGGAGAATGTCCTCTATTCTCTTGTTTACATCTTGTATTTCTGCCAATTTTAATTTAATTATTTTTGTTTCTGTTTTTTGATAAGGTTAGCTGAGATAGCCAAGAGAGAACAAGATGAGTTAGAAAAAGCACTACAGGCATCACTGGAGGCACAAAAGAAGCAGACAACCGAGGCGGAGAAATTGCGGGATGATGTAAAAAAATCACCATCAAAAGGTTCTCCTCAGCCCACCTCTGCTGAGACCAAACCTGCACCCAAGCCATCCCCCTCAGAAAGTAAAGCGGCGACTAAAGCTTCTCCCGCTGCGAGTAAGAGAGCACCTAAGCCCTCCCCTGTGAAATCTACGCCACCCACTCAGCCTAACAGTCAAACTTCTGGGTTACCACCCCTGATAGTACAAAAAAAGAAAGCGGATACACCAACTAATGCCGCAGAAGAATGGTTAAAGAGCGCCAAGGAAGACGCCGCCAAGAATACCAGTGTCACGCCAACTCAGGTAAACTTATCTGTCAATTACTTGGGTGTGCGTGGGTGCGCGCGCGTGAAAACTGGTTATCACGTGGGCAGGTACAGCCAATAAAGTAAAATTGCGTGTCTCTCCGGAAACATCCTTTTGTCTTCGTTTCGCCTGATTATAAATCCCCTTTGGGTCTCAGGTTTTATCGGGTACTTCATTTAGATGTGGCTTCCAGTATTTTTGTCTAGGTGTGAGAAGGACTTCAAAATTTGCTTCGCTTTGCTCTGTTATTGGTGAAGAAAACTCGTGCTATCCCCAAATTGCGACTTGTGCATCCACGTTATCCCGCGCTCAAGGCGGTTAACATTAATCTGAGATAGAATAAATATATGAAAATCATATATTTTGAACTGCGGTATTTGATACGTATGATGCACGATCCTCGCAGTAGATAGCGCTATTTAAGCAATAGCGAAATTCAGACCTGAAAAAAATCAGGCCTGTACGGGACTCGAACCACTGACCTCTGCGATACTAGTGCAGCGCTCTAACCAATTGAGCTAACAAGCCAACTGAGAGCAGGCCGTTAAGTTGATTCGTAATGAACCCGTGAAAGTGATAAATGAGATAGAATAAATATAACGGCCTGCTCTCAGTTGGCTTGTTAGCTCAATTGGTTAGAGCGCTGCACTAGTATCGCAGAGGTCAGTGGTTCGAGTCCCGTACAGGCCTGATTTTTTTCAGGTCTGAATTTCGCTATTGCTTAAATAGCGCTATCTACTGCGAGGATCGTGCATCATACGTAACATTAATCTGCATTCTAACCCGAGTCGCCCCAAGCTAGGTAACGTGTACAACCGCGTCACGCAATATCAAACATGGCTTCAAGTAGGTAGATTTGTGTGGGATTTCAAATCATTTTCCCAACAAAGTTATTGTATTGAAATGTTTCTATAAAAAAAAAAAAAAGCCTCACCTCATTTTCAATAGTCCATAGTTGTTCTCTGTGTGGTTGTTTTCTTAATTTAGTGTGGTTTGAGCGATTTCTTTCCTCCACTGTTCTTTCTCTCATAAAGAAATAGCTACTTTTGATGGCGAGCTTTGCACTGATTAACTGGTTACACCTTTCAAGGGGTTTGGAATTGTGTGACACTTAGATTGATAGCGTTCTGAGTTTGTGTTACTTTCTCAGTATCTTTATGTAGAGTGTCACGCCAATAAATATAACCTTCTTACATACTGCTGCATGTTTAGCTCTGTAGTACCATTGTCACACCAGGGCAGGGACAGAACCCGAGACATACTCGGTAACTATTGTCACGCATCTTGCTTTGAAAACATCCTTTACCGAGAAACACCATAGCGCTTCTGTCACGCCCGCAGGGAGCCGTCTAAATTTACTGTCGAGCGCTTTTAATCCAAGTCACTTTAAATTTCCATCGATCGTTCCTCTTTTTCATTAACAGTCGAAGGAGATAAGCGAAGAAGAGATGAAAAGACGAGCTGCCTATCTTAAACAACAGCGAGACAAGCTCATGGATCTGAAGAGGCAAGAACGCGAGAAGAACTTGGCGAAGTACACCGAACAACAGCCGAAGGCCCGGCCGACGTCTTCTCGAGCAGCGCGTCGGGTCACTGCCGGAGAGCAGGTCGCTTCGCCGGCTGCAAAGAGCGACGAAGATGAAGGAAAGAAACTAGCAATGCGGCGAGCTCTTGCGGACGTTTTGAAGCGAGAAGTCGTCGATAAAAATTAATTACTAGCGAACTAATTTTTTGTAGGTTGAGCTTTAGCAAAGTCTTTTTTTAAGTTTTTGTTGTATGAGAATTTTACAGGAAGCGAATATTTTTTCGGGTAAACTTCTTACACGAGAAGTTTCTTCTTGGGCTAAAGTTTAGAAATTCAAGGTATTAATTTAATTTTCAGAGTCATTCAATGTGCTTCAAAGTTTTTTCTATTTATCTCTTTTTTATTCTCGTTTCAAGCCTAATATATCTTCATCCTGTTTCTATTACCTTAAAGACACATTTTCAGATTATAGTCACTAATTATGGAATATTTTGTCCCAATGTGGACAGTGATGGTACTGAATTCAACATCGTAAAGGAAACATCTCCATTACTTTTTTTTTACAGCAATACTAGTACGTTAGCAGAGAACTTCAGACTCATATTTACTAAAATGCAAGCTAGAATTGAGAAAAAAAACCTTCTTCATCATGATACCAGAAAAAATCCTCAAAATGTTTTCAGGTTTTGGAAAGCCAAGGGTTTCTAGGACTTTTAAAAACTTGAAAAGATTCAAAAATGGATAAAGTGCTTGGAGAAGTCTTAAAAACTGATCGAATTTACTTAAGTCACAAGCAATAGCCAATCTAAGTCAGAAATTACGACAAGTTTTGAACTGAAACTGAAATAAATGCCCCTTCAGTCGTTAACCTTTTTAACTCCCAGAAGTTATTGACATGTAACTTCTCCCCATAATATCTAAACATCCTGCAAACAGGTGATGAGAATACTCAAACTTATCTTGATCTAACAACAAATTTTCGTAACAAAATTACACGGAAATGAGTAGCAGTTAGAGGGGAGAATGAACTATCAGATCTTGGAGGTTAATGGGTTAATTGCGCATGAAGACACAAACTGTAGTAAATTTAAGAATGACAAGTGCTATGTTTTAAAGTTCACAAAGCAACCAGGTGGAAAATCAAACACGGTTTAATGCTACTCTGGTTTAAAGAGTTAATAAATGTAACCGAGAAGTTACAGTTCATAGACTCGACGTTCTTGAACAAAAGCTCATCTTTCAAACCGGCGGTCTAAATTCCACAGGTATCAACGAACGCATTTCATTCCACCAATTTATTCGTGTTTTTCTTGTTGCCATGTTCCCACTAATCTTGTAGCTCCTTTTTCTGCCTTTAAAAGCACACACAACCCACAATTCCTCTATTCGCTCCGACGAAGGGCTAACGCTCGAAACGTCAGCTTTTATAATCGTAACGGTGGCCAATTTACCATTTCAACTTTGTTGATATATTCAAATTCGTTCCTATACTATCCTCTAGTGCCTTCATCAGGGGTGATCTAATCGTTGCCACAAAAGGTTCTTTTTTATGCTCACTAATTGGCTGCCCTCGTTTCTGACGAGGTATAAATAGACGTCACAGACAAATACCTCGCTTTCGACTCTCCCACCCTATTTGCAATAAAAAGTCCGTAGCTCAGTAAAATTTTACTCGAAGACAGAGGAAAGAAAATATGTTTCGGACGTCCTAAAGGTAAATGGTTATACAAAAACATTTTTTCCATAACTACAAGAAACCAGTTAAAACTAGTAACACTGACTCCTGACAAGAAGGAACCAGCGATTGGTTATGTTAAGGAAGCATTTGCGCAGATATACCCCTGGGTATCGTTTGCCCACTGGGCTCCTCAAAGGGAGAAAATTGCCCGTCGCCACCTTTCAAACTTCCCAGAAAACTTTCGGTTCAGAAGGACACTGCATTTGGTGCTGTTCTGTCATATTGTAAAATCGTTTTTGAAATTGACGCAGTTTTCTCTTGCCCACCGGTACAGCACAACAGAGCACCATCGCAAGAGAGATCCCTAGCCCTAGCCAACGCGAGGCCTGGAAAAGAGCAAAATGGGGATGTCCCTTTATGGGGTTGGGTGACGTCAACGAACCCAACCTTAAATTCATCTTCCTCAATCAGATTTTCCCAGTGCGCGGTGAAAGTGGTGGAGTGAGCAAGGCGAGGTGAGTACATAAATATTGATCTTCTTAAGGTCTGGAGAGTTGTGCCTTACTATTTGGACCACGGTTCAGTTATGTAATTAAAACAGTTCAGCTGACTCTAGGAAATACGAGGTATGGTAGAAATATATCTGAAGCCGAAATTTTTTCGGTGTTGATATGCAACAACTGGAAAGGAAATAAAGCTAACTTGACCCCGAATAGAGTAGGTAAACATTTATAAACTCATGGATAGAAACACGTAGACAGATTTTTTTCCCAGGGTACGTAAAGATCTAGCAAGGAGCATGATTTACCGGTTGAAACACGGGAGGAATATTTAAACACCGATGTGTGGGATTAAAGGACGCTTCTGTGCCAATTTATTTCTCACGGATTGCAATAGAGCAGAACTTCAAGTTGTCCGGTACCTCGTTCTGAAAAAGACATGAATTCACTTTTTTTTCAATCCCACGCCTTACTGGTTTTCAGAACAGCAGGTTACGGAATCTGAGACACTAAGGTCGTCAAAGGGGAGGAAAGTGAAATAACTGGGCGCCCTTCAGTCTAACAACGTAGACAGGGTTTACCCTATTTTCGATTCCACTAACATATAACGTGCGTAGAGGTTAAACAGGAAGACAAATCCTTAAATGATTCTACGTTCAGTTGTAAACTTGCTTTCCCATTCGAGGAATCCCGCCTTTACCACAACCTTCCCATTGTTTGCTGGGGGTTAGAAAATGAAAATGAAATATTACGTGCCCAAGCCGTCCAAAGCTCGTGTTTTTGCGAGAATGACGAATTTGAAGCAAAAGATTATCACTGTTCAGGGCGAATGGCAACACCAGAAAACACTGTAAAAGCTCCATGCTTACCCCTAGTATCGTGCGACTATCACTGATGGAAGAACGGGTGAAGTAAAGACAGTGGAGAGAGGTAGTTAGAGAGCTGAAAAATTACGCTTTAACCGGCTGTTTTTGACCGAGTACTCACTGAAATACGTCGGGAAAGCTATATGGATTTTATTCTTCGAAATTTGTTGCATTTATGCCCTCGTCATGAACAGCCCCAGATAGAAACCAAAAGTTTTAAATAGAAACTTATATGGCTTTCGTCACTTTGCTGAAAAATGCTGTGATATGTAAACATGTGCCGCCAATTATCTCTCCTTCTGCCCAGCAATGTTTCTTTTTGCATAATCTGATTAGCAAAGTTAAGATAGACAATTCGGTGTCAAAAATTCGATATCCAAAGGAAAGAGGTCTTGAGTTTTTCACGGTGTGTGCTCACCACGAGTATTCAGCTTAGAGCTTATCAAATAAGTGATTGATGTTTTGGCCCGTTCAAAAGCCAACAGGTGGATAAACATCAGAAGAACTCGTCTTTGTCACCTAGGGAAAGCATATGTATTTTACAAAGTGTTGTTTTACGTCCTCTAGAGTTATGGCGCAGCTTCTAGTACAACTATTAAACAGTAAGACACTGCGTCCAATATTTTATTGCTTGCTTTTTAACTTGCTGCCCAATTCGGGGAATCTCAGTAATCATTCTAGAATCAGATATATGACCTTTGTTAGTGGAGGGTTAGAAAAATGAAAGAAAAGTATCACTCGTTTAAGTCACCCACGGCACGTAATTACGCGAGCAGGACGAATTTGAAGCAAAATTTGCATATTGCAACCGCAAACTGAGTTTGGTTCAGTTAGAAATTGAAGATACTGTTTCTTTGTAAACTTTTCGATATGCTTAGCCAAAGTAACGTGCGATTAACGGAGAGAGTGGCATGGCAATTAGAAGACCGCAACATTACGATTTAAGCAGCTGCTTTGACCGAGTGCTCGCTGAAATACTTTGGGGAAGCTTTTTGAGTTTCCTAACCTTAATCGTGTTTTATGCCCCCCCGTCAAACTGACAACCTTCGATAGAAACCGAAAATTTTATGTAGATACAACCTACATTGTGTCATATTGCGCTGCTGAAAGTTTTAGCGGTGTGAATATATCGAAAGCTCCTTTTGGCTGATTGTGAAGCCCAATAGGCAGAAAAATATCAGAGGAACCCGTTCTAGTCACCGAGGGGACGCATTTTGTTCTCAAACAACGAGGTGCCCTTGCGTCAATATTTTGCGACCATTTACGTCATCCAGAGCTGCGGAGGATTACACTGTCCGATCAAAACTCTACAGGATGATTAGTGAAAGATAAAGCAGCTAATACACCAATGACATTTGAGGAAATTGTAATTGTTATGATTAACAAGATTATAAATCTGTTCAAAGACTAGCAAAAACTAACGATAAAAACCGACGTTTCGGTGTCATCATGACGCCATTTTCAAGGAGAAATAAAAAGTGAAGTTTGTGGCAAGGTGTAACACTAAATTAGCATAAATATGTTACGAGCTAATTAAACAAATACTTTTGCGCGAATTGAATCGCTTTGCACGTTCAGAGTGGCTTTTAAGTCTCTGATGAAAAGCATTTCGTTCACCAAACAATCGAACTTGTTACTACACCTTTTCAGAATGCTAAAACGTTTCAGTAGGTCTTTCGGGACTTCGCTGTGCCGTTCGTGGTAGTGTTTATATATTGAAGATGCCTTTCGTTTATGTCCATCCACGCGTGTGTGTAAGTGTCCGCGTGTATAGCCCACATAACCCGCATCACACAGGTCACATTGAAATTGATAAACGACGCGTTGTTGGTTGACAATCTGTGGCTTGATTTCTCGTACTTTAAGATCTTGGCCAACTTTGCGGCTAACAAATACTGGCTGGACAGTTGTCTGCACCTTCATGCTAAGATTCTTGAGCTCTTTATGTTAAGAAAGAGCTCAAGAATCTTAGCATGAAGGTGCAGACAACTGTCCAGCCAGTATTTGTTAGCCGCAAAGTTGGCCAAGATCTTAAAGTACGAGAAATCAAGCCACAGATTGTCAACCAACAACGCGTCGTTTATCAATTTCAATGTGACCTGTGTGATGCGGGTTATGTGGGCTATACACGCGGACACTTACACACACGCGTGGATGGACATAAACGAAAGGCATCTTCAATATATAAACACTACCACGAACGGCACAGCGAAGTCCCGAAAGACCTACTGAAACGTTTTAGCATTCTGAAAAGGTGTAGTAACAAGTTCGATTGTTTGGTGAACGAAATGCTTTTCATCAGAGACTTAAAAGCCACTCTGAACGTGCAAAGCGATTCAATTCGCGCAAAAGTATTTGTTTAATTAGCTCGTAACATATTTATGCTAATTTAGTGTTACACCTTGCCACAAACTTCACTTTTTATTTCTCCTTGACAATGGCGTCATGATGACACCGAAACGTAGGTTTTTATCGTTAGTTTTTGCTAGTCTTTGCATTTCTAAATCTTTATTGATAATAAATCTGTTCAGGATGGTAAAAGATAAACATTTCAAAGCTTGTTGATTATTTCCCCAAAGGCTCGTCATTTGAAAGCTTTACTCGGGCTCCCCTAAAAACCCATAAATAACTGGGCGCCTTTCAGTCTAACAACGTAGACAGGGTTTACCCTATTTTCGATTCCACTAACGTATAACGTGCGTACAGGTTAAACAGGAAGACGAATCCTTAAATGATTCTACGTTCAGTTGTAAACTTGCTTTCCCATTCGAGGAATCCCGCCTTTACCACAACCTTCCCATTGTTTGCTGGGGGTTAGAAAATGAAAATGAAATATTAAGTGCCCAAGCCGTCCAAAGCTCGTGTTTTTGCGAGAATGACGAATTTGAAGCAAAAGATTATCACTGTTCAGGGCGAATGGCAACACCAGAAAACACTGTAAAAGCTCCATGCTTACCCCTAGTATCGTGCGACTATCACTGATGGAAGAACGGGTGAAGTAAAGACAGTGGAGAGAGGTAGTTAGAGAGCTGAAAAATTACGCTTTAACCGGCTGTTTTTGACCGAGTACTCACTGAAATACGTCGGGAAAGCTATATGGATTTTATTCTTCGAAATTTGTTGCATTTATGCCCTCGTCATGAACAGCCCCAGATAGAAACCAAAAGTTTTAAATAGAAACTTATATGGCTTTCGTCACTTTGCTGAAAAATGCTGTGATATGTAAACATGTGCCGCCAATTATCTCTCCTTCTGCCCTGCAATGTTTCTTTTTGCATAATCTGATTAGCAAAGTTAAGATAGACAATTCGGTGTCAAAAACTCGATATCCAAAGGAAAGAGGTCTTGAGTTTTTCACGGTGTGTGCTCACCACGAGTATTCAGGTCAGAGCTTATCAAATAAGTAATTGATGTTTTGGCCCGTTCAAAAGCCAACAGGTGGATAAACATCGGAAGAACTCGTCTTTGTCACCTGGGGAAAGAATATTTATTTTACAAAGTGTTGTTTTACGTCCTCTAGAGTTATGGCGCAGCTTCTAGTACAACTATTAAACAGTAAGACACTGCGTCCAATATTTTATTGCTCGCTGTTTAACTTGCTGCCCAATTCGGGGAATCTCAGTAATCATTCTAGAATCAGATATATGACCTTTGTTAGTGGAGGGTTAGAAAAATGAAAGAAAAGTATCACTCGTTTAAGTCACCCACGGCACGTAATTACGCGAGCAGGACGAATTTGAAGCAAAATTTGCATATCGCCACCGCAAACTGAGTTTGGTTCAGTTAGAAATTGAAGATAATGTTTCTTTGTGAACTTTTCGATATGCTTAGCCAAAGTAACGTGCGATTAACGGAGAGAGTGGCATGGTAATTAGAAGACCGCAACATTACGATTTAAGCAGCTGCTTTGACCGAGTGCTCGCTGAAATACTTTGGGGAAGCTTTTTGAGTTTCCTAACCTTAATCGTGTTTTATGCCCCCGTCAAACTGACAACCTTCGATAGAAACCGAAAATTTTATGTAGATACAACCTACATTGTGTCATATTGCGCTGCTGAAAGTTTTAGCGGTGTGAATATATCGAAAGCTCCTTTTGGCTGATTGTGAAGCCCAATAGGCAGAAAAATATCAGAGGAACCCGTTCTAGTCATCGAGGGGACGCATTTTGTTCTCAAACAACGAGGTGCCATTGCGTCAATATTTTGCGACGATTTACGTCATCCAGAGCTGCGGAGGATTATACTGTCCGATCAAAACTCTACAGGATGATTAGTGAAAGATAAAGCAGCTAATACACCAATGACATTTGAGGAAATTGTAATTGTTATGATTAATAAGATTATAAATCTGTTCAGGATGGTAAAAGATAAATATTTCAAAGCTTGTTGATTATTTCCCCAAAGGTTCGTCATTTGAAAGCTTTACTCGGGCTCCCCTAAAAACCCATAAATTTTGTCTCTTTCCTCGATAAAAATCGATATCAGAAAAAAATTCCTCGAAGAAGGTGCAGAACTATGTTGACTTCTTTCTCAGAATAACTTTCCAGCTTTTTAGAAATACTTGATCCTATAACCATGGTTTTATTTCAGAGATAAAGATGGCGAAGAAAATGAGATATAGTTAAATAAAAAGTCATAGATGTAAACTGGTGTAGACGCAAACTAAACCCAACAGTGATAAACCTGGGTTAATTATTTGATCTCATTTAAAAATACTCACTTCTCGAAACACTTCACAGGAAGTCATCCAAATGCACAGGACGATTGTACGAGCCTTACGCAATATATGCCGTGAAGAGGGCGAGTTGCCTACAGACAAGCCCATACTTTTGGAATCATATGAGGAACATGCTGAAGACCACAATCAGGGCGAAAGTGTAGAAGTCTCAAGAATCTTGCAAGAGGACCTAGAACGCACAAAACCAAGTAAGCCACAGTCCAACCATCGTCTATTGTGGCTGGCCATTGTCACGTGTTTGATTTTGATCGCTGCCCTCCTTGTGAGTCTGTTGATATTGTCAAGAAAATAAGTCATGGGCGGGGATGTTCAGAAGAAAGTGGTCAGTTTTCCATAAATTTTTGGCAATTCCTGATATTTTACTCTAAAGCCTCAACTTAAAAAGGGTAACCATGTCTCTAACGAAGAATTTTTTCTATTTCAGGGCATCGACGCCTTAAAAGTCAACCACCCAGTGGGATTTTGTCAGAGGAGAATGGGACAAATATTTCTGATTTGGTAAAAACAATATAATAAACGATGAAAAAGTGCTCCTTTTTATTATGAATCGAATGGAGAACTCAGGAGCATGGTTAGGATTTTTCAAAGAGAGTGAGTGGGGTGAGGTGGGATGAGGAGAGGTCTGAGTTAGGAATTTCCGTCAGGTGGCTTATACCGCTGCTTTTCCCATTAGTGGGCTCATACTTTGCTATTGGTGCAAAAGTTAAACAGGACAGGCTCTCTTTTGCATGTCAATAATGAAATTGCTTTAGTAACTGAACAATAATACAAGTGGTTCACACTTAGGGCTACTCATTTTATTCACCATCCCTAACGGAATGTAAGCTTTCACCTAAAAAAAAAAAAAATACGCTGAGCGAAGCTTTGCTTTGTATCTTTACCTTCATGTTAGGTTAAAAGCATCAACTCTGATTTGAACTCTCTGAGGGCTGCAATTGATTGAACAAAGAGCGACCTGACCGCAAAATTGGATGGGACTGTATCAACGGTAAAGATTTTACTGTTTCTTACTTAATGGATACTAGAAATGTCTTGATAATAATCAATTTCCTATGTTTAAGGGTTACAATGACTAAACTTAGACTTTTCAAGTAGGATTTCTCGCTCTTTGATTTGGTGAAAACCTCTTTTGATTTGAACAGCATTTTTTCTCACGCTTTTCCAGTTAACTTACTGTTAATTTCACTCATTTTTCACGGAGTAAATAGCTTGTGGCGCAGCCAATCAGATGACTGCATTTGCGATAGAACGCTGAGGACGCTCGTAGATTTTTTCTAATACCAAGGATGAGAATGATGACCGGAAACTATTGAAACTGTAAACTTCTGACTGAATAAAAATTAAAAAAAAAGCGAACAATCCTGAACGAATAAAGGGGATGAGTTTCTAAAGAAACTGTGGTAAGGCATTAGTTGGAGTAACATGGTAATTTTGGTTTTATCAACTGAGTTGATATTGTAAACTGGCAACTGTTAAGAGAATCAAAGCTGACGTTTCATGGCCCTTCGTCAGGGCGAAAGACGAAGGGATAACGCTGGAAACGTCAGCTTTAAAACTCTGTAATGCTGAACGAAGTTACGCTTTGTATCTTTATCTTCATATGTTAGATTGAAAACTTCAAGTCTGATTTGAACGATATGAAGGCTGCAGTAGATGGAACAAAGAACAACTTTACCGATTTGAACGGTACTGTAACAAAGGTAAAGATCTCACTGATAACTTTACCGTGAACACCGTAGGTACTTTAATAAAGACGCCGCCATCCACGCTTTTTCCATGTTCAAGACATTACCCTCTTGGCTCTTTAAAAGGCTCTTCTCACATCGAACTCAGAATTCATTAGAATGATCCTGATCATGACTGACCTCAGCAATTTCAGCAAGTTTATTTTTCATATATTTATGAGATGGGAACAAGACAGAAAATGTGAGGCAATTTATTTACTCTGCGAATTGCGAAAATCTAAAAGAAAAAAGTAAATTGATACATAAGAAAGCGTCAGTTCTGCGGACGAGTAAGCTTTCACGACTATCTTCCCAGGCATTTGTGAAATATTTCGTAAAGGTAAAATGAAAAAAATGCTCTTCAGCAGACATACTCGCCAATCTTGTCTTTTCCTGCTAAGGAGACTGGAGACAAGCAACTGGCAATTAAGGGCTCATGGGCCTCTAACGCCTTTACGCTCATGCTAAAAGTCAAGTTCATATCATCTTGAAAGGTATGATTAGTTGCAGTTTTCGTTTTTGTTTTTAGAGCCATCACAACATCGCTTAGAATGAGAATGTCTAATTAGGTGCGTGTTGGGCGAGTTTCTGCGGTACTTGGTGTATCTGTTGGCCCGTAGCCCGTACTTAGGCCCCCTCTGAGGAAAACTACATACGGGCTACGGGCATCACGTTGTAGGTACTAAGAGCGAGCTCCTCGTGCTCGAGTTTAGAAATAAAGACTGTTCACGTTGTTCACTGGGTCGTCCTTCCTGCCCAACATATCATTAAATTACCGTGGTGTAAATTGAATCAAGTTAACAATACCTGTATGGCCGATTTTCTGTTAACAGGAACAAGTTAATGCCATATAGATTCTTCGAATTCACGAATTACCGCAAACCTGAGGTTTATTGACTTAAGAAAAGTCTTACAAAGGCGAGATCTAGGGACCTACCTTGCCCATTAGATACACCACTGGAAATAATTAAGCAAAGTATTGGTTTGCATTAAGAGACCCATCCAATTAATGTTCATCTAGATAAACCACACAGGATTTGTTATACATGCATTCAATTCCTTTCCATCCAATCGAATTTCTTAATTTCAGCTCAAATACCTCCAATTGCCTTTGAATAAGACATTGAAGTCCGCATTGGATAAAAATAGGAAAAAAAGAAGACAGCAGTCGTTTTTGTTACTCTCAGTGCGAAACCAGAGATGCGAAACAGTATCGCTTAGCCTCGTTTTCAACTCCCAATTGAACGCTAAATACCTCGCCTCGTTAACCAGTCAGAATGCGAGTTTTTTTTCAATTATGCAATTCTCTCTTAAACTTGAAAGTCTTCGCTTGTGCTCTAACTAGGTACAGGCTATACAGAACAGTACAAGCAATGTTCTTTTAGATCTGAAAAGTTCTGTGACAAAGGTAAACATTTACGTGATGGGGGTTATATGGTGATAACTGTCTGGTGATTTTGTACCATGTGACGTGACTATTTCTATCATAGAATTTTGTAATTATTTATATATTTATTTATTTATCAGTTTTTTGTAATGCTGTATAATCTAGTTAGAGGGCCACAGGTTTGTCAGCTTTTCAGCTGTTACGTGTCCCCCTCTATAAATAAAGTCCTTACTTACTTACTTACGTCAAGTTACCAACAAATAGAGTCTCGCAAAAACTAATGGATGGGTTATAAGTTTTATTTTAATAAAGGAAAGTTGTGATTGTCATATTAGCGATCCTATCATATTTTTTTATCCCCCAGCTCAACAAAGCTTTTCAAAGTAACTTACGCGAGTCGTGCCAGAATGTGACCAGGAACTCAGCCTACGAGGAATGCAAATCTAAATGTTGCTGTGCAGCAAATTCTTCCGAAGACGTAAAAACACATAAGTGTTCTTCTAAATCAAAACTGGTCTTGGGTTGATTGTACTAAGGAATTTGCATGTACAGCGATGCTCAAAAAAGTTTTTGCTTAGCAAGCAAGATGTGTAGCTAGTAGGGACCGGTCATATTTATCTCCTTCGGGGGAGGGGAGGGAGGTGGAAGGGTTTTGGTTATGACATGATGATTTTTATTTGAGCACCCCCTCCCTCCCGCGGTGAAGTGTGTTCTTGAGCCTATTTGCCATGATGATTTTTATTTGATTCGATGGGTGAATTTTTATTTGACCATCAGCTGGAGCTTATACTGGTTTCCATGTTGTATGAAGTGAAGAGGGGTATAAGCACTCCGCCTTGAATGGATGCCTTTCCATCCCAAAGTTCTCCCCCCACCCCCCCCCCCCCACAGCATTTCACCAGACTTCCCTGACCATTCACTGGTACCCATGTTCACTCCTGGGTGGAGAGGCACTGTGCGAGTTAAGTGTCTTTCCGAAGAACATAACACAACGACAAGGCTAGGTCTCAAACCCAGACCACTCAACCCAGAGTCCAGCGCACTAACCATCAGAATCCGGCGCACTACTCATCAGAGTCTAGCGCACTACTCATTTAAGTCTAGCGCACTACTCATTAGAGTCTAGCGCACTACTCATCAGAGTCTAGCGCACTAACCAGCAGAGTCCAGCGCACTATCCACAAGAGTCTAGCGCACTACTCATTAGAGTCTAGCGCACTACTCAATAGAGTCTAGCGCACTACTCCTCAGAGTCTAGCGCACTAACCATCAGAGTCCAGCGCACTACTCATTAGAGTCTAGCGCACTAACCATCAGAGTGCAGCGCACTACTCATCAGAGTCTAACGCACTAACCATCAGAGTCTACCGCACTAACCATCAGAGTCTAGCGCACTAACCATCAGAGTCTAGCGCACTACTCATTAGAGTCTAGCGCACTACTCATCAGAGTCAAGGGCACTAACCATCAGATTGCAGCGCCTTACTCATCAGAGTCTAGCGCACTAACCATTAGGCCTCTGCCTCCTAGGCCAATGTAATGCCCTTCCCCCCGTAAGGCTTTTTAATATTTAATAATGATCCTACTCCCCGCCCCTTTACCTGGCAGTCAATTTTCTGTAGTCCTCCCTCATACTCTGTTGGCGATGACTGATCTCTCATCATCTCCCCTGAAAACAATGAGATTCCCCCCAAAATCTTCCGTCTCCTCCTCCCCCCACCCCTTTCCTAAGCGATAGGTAATGTCTGGGGCCTTATTTGTTGATACTTGTATTGTTTTGTTTGCTTTTCCTTCATATATGTTTCATATTGGGTTTAAGGACAAAAAATTTATGGAGAGTTAAACTATTTTCTTTTATTTTAAAATTTATGGAGAGTTAAACTATTTTCTTTTTATCACGATGGTGTATCATTGTTGTAGTCACATTCGGTATAGGTCGCGAAATTTTCGTTGCTGGTCTTCTTCAAGATAGTCCGGCGATTTGGAGGGGAGTGAACGAGTTAATTTCTATTCTCTGATTTTCTTTTCAAAATCAAGCCCCAGCCGTTGAAAGTTGTAAAGAGCTGTACAACACAAATGGGTAAGGTCTTTCCATTCATCAGCTGGCCGCGTTTTAAAATAAGGAGCTACTGAAGTGATTAATTGTAAAGCGTGTTGAGTATTTTAATTTTGCGAGGAAAAGTTGTAACTAACTATTTGGAGCAAGAGGCAGTTATTTGTAATAACAACATTTCAGCTGACGCCATGAGATGCAGTGAGAATATATCAGAAGTCGAAACACGGAAGACACCTTAACTTGTGCTCTCCAAAAACACAGCGGTTAAATGATGTTAACTTTTAAAACTTTGAATAAAGAGGGTAAGTTTCTAAAGAAAGAACCAAAAAGAAGGCAGAAGGTACAATGCCCTATAAACTTCTTTCTCAGAATAGGTCTCCAAATCTACTTTTAATAAACAATTTTTAAGGCTTAGAATGACTTCGTCCGGAAACCACTGTTTAGTACAAGGACTTTAAAAAAGAACAAAATATGAAACGTGGTAGATTGAAAATTGAAGGAATTTAATGAGCGAAGAAAAAACTGAACCCGAAAGTGATAAATCTGGGTTACAGGTCAAATGATTTTTTTAAAAGGATTCACTTTTTGGAACACTCTACAGAAAGTTACCTAAAATGCAGAGGACATTTTTAGGAGACCCAAGAAATAAAGGTTATGAAGATGATGAGTTGTGTTCAGGGAAGCCCATGCTACCGAAACCAGCCAAGGAACATGCAGAAAGGCAGAATCAAACCGAAAAGGACGAAGTCCCAAGGATCTTGCAAGAGGATCAAGCACCCATAAAACCAAGCAAGCCTCATTCAAGCCATCGTTTATTGTGGCTGTGTCCATCACCCGTAAAGACGTTCTCAGCGGGGAATGGAACAAGCACATCTGACTTGGCAAGGGGTTTAATCAAATAACCAATAAGAAACAGCTTTCTAATACTCAGAAGTGGTTACAGAACTGAGGGGACCTTAGAAAGATTTTTTTAAGAGGGAAGGGGGCAGCAAGGAATTTCTGTGCTCCTTAAGTGAGGTAGTTTATATTGCTGCAGTACCTTATTCATTGTCCATTGGCGGGCTCATAGTCAGACGGCGAGAGGTAACAACGCATAGAAACTCAGTCTCTTCCACATAGCGGCGGAAGAGCCTTTTGCCGTGAAAATCTCTAACCATTTTCATGAAATTCTTTAATTTCAGTTCAAATACTTCCAGACGTCTTTGAATCCGACATTGAAGTCCATCATTGGATAAAAGACACGACGATCTCGTAGAGCTTGAAAGTACCATAACAATCCGGGTAACTTTAAATCTTACCTTAAGTCCTAATAAATACTCTCTACCCTCTTTTAAACGAGTATAATTGTGGTAACGAACGACTGTTATTTTCTTTGATGAAATCTTGTTTGTACCTTTAGGTTAATGTTAGATTGAAAACCGCGACTCTGATTTGAATGATGTAAAGACTGCAGTGGTATGCAATGAAGAACGACTCTGCTGATTTGAACGGTACTGTAGCAAAGGTAAAGATCTCACTGATAAGTTTACCATGAATACCGTAAGTATTTTAATAAACGAGCCATCCACGCTTTTTTCATGTTCAAGACATTACCCTCTTGGCTCATTAAAAGGCTCTTCTCACATCGAGGTTATAGTTCATTATTAAAAACTGGATCATTGGATAATGCAATTTAAGACTTTTCATTGGCATAGCCATTATGGTATATGAGCCAATATACCATAATCTCATATCTGTACATGGAAACATTAGGTTTCTTCTTACAAAATAAAGTCAAGAAGATTTGTCTAATATCTTGGGAGCGTTTTTTTTTTTAAAACAATTATTCCACTCGCGCTTGTTGGATATGAGATGATTATAGCCAACGAGGCGCTACGCGCCTCGTTGGCTATCTATCATCTCATATCTAACGCGCGCTCGCTAATTAGAATGGTTCTGATCAGGACTTACCTCAGCAATTTCATCAAGTTTATTTTTCAGATTTTTACAAGACGGGAACAGTACAGTGCGAGGCAATTTTTTTTACTCAATCTGCGAATTGCAAAAATCTAAAAGAAAAACGTAAATTGATACAGGAGAGCGTCAGTTTTGCGGACGAGTGAGCTTTCACGACTATCTTCCCAGGAATATGTGAAATATTTCGTAAGCGTGAAATAAAAAATGCTCTTCAGGAGACGTACTCACTAATCTTGTCTTTTCCTGCCAAGGAGACCGAAGATAAGCAACTGGCAGTTAAGTGCTGATGGGCCTCTAGTGCCTTTATGCTCATCTTCAAAGTAAATTGTATATCAGCCCGAAACGTATGATCGGTTGCAGTTTTGGTTTTGATTTTCGAGCCATTATAGATTATCATGGTGTAAATTGAATCAAGTTAACAATGCCTGCATGGACGATTTTCTGTTTGCAGGAACAAGATAAGCTGTCTGCTCATATCGGGTCCATCTTCATAGGTTTAAACACCTATGAAGCAAACACAGGTATTTTTTGTCTTATTTAATTTAGACGGTCGGTAAGTTAGTATAATAGCGTCAATTATTTGGAAACTAACGTCTAATACGATAATAGTCCGCTTAAAATGTTATTCAAAAAGAAAGAAAGTTTTGCCGTTATTACAGAAGATGGGACTTTTTTTGTTCGTTTGTTCTGAGGACTTGTTTGTTAGATAATCTTGAAAGGATATTAAAAACAATAGACCCCATTTGGCGCGAAAACATGCTCGGATATTTGTCGGTCTGCGAGGAGCCAAAACTTTTTAGAAGGAGGATCTCATTTTCACCGGTACATACGATTTCTTTTAGTGCTCAAGGACTGGTCGAACAGTACTGGTCATACCGCCCGTAAGATGACTGTATGGCGTACCATGACGAAAGTCTGACTGTGCCTACCCCTGGACGGCACTATATCTACGCCCAAATGTATTACACCGATGCTGGCTGAGTCAAGGTTCTTGTGAACGGCAAAGCGATTAGAATGATACAACCATGGTTATAAATCATCTACTCTGAGCGCAGAATGGTTATGAATGGTTATGAATCCACTCTGAGCGCATGGTTAGGAATCTACTCTGAGCGCAGCTGGATTATTTCCTTTCAAAGCTGGCGATGTCATCTCAATATATGCCACCAATTAGATTGAAGTGTACCTGGAGAGCATTCATACTTACTTCGGTGCGCTTTTGATTTGAGTGGCACCTCCAAGGTAACCTTTCGTTACTTGGCTATCAAAGTACAAAAAAAAAAAAATGGTTGAGTTTTAGGCTGGGTGGTTTGTGCGAGTTATATAATGGTAGGAGATTGCTTTGACTTCTGTTGAGATAAGTATAAAACAAAAGACAAGAATGATACCAGCAGGATCTGAGGGTAGTCTTTGTGTATCACTGATTTGAGTTAACAAACTAAACGTAAATTTCAGCTTCCAGTGATTCCTAATTTGTGTACGTAACATTGACTGACTGTTTCTTAACCACTTACTCCTAAAAGAGATAGTGATATGAATACTTATCGGTTCAGAAGGACACTGTAGTTGGTGCTGTTCTGTCATATTGTAAAATCGTTTTTGAATTGACGCAGTTTTCACTCGCCCATCAGCACATCACAACAAAATACCATCGCCAGGGAGCTTTAATCTCAAGATCCCTCGCCAACGCGAGGCCTGGAAAAGAGCAAAGGCGCATGTCTCTCCATGGGTTTGGGTGACGTCAACAGGCCCAACCTTAAATTCATCGCCCTCAATCAGATTTTCCCAGTGCGCGAAGAAACTGGTGAAGTGAGCAAAGCGTGGTGAGTACATAAAAATTGTTGTTTTTTTAGGTGAGGAGAGTTATGCCTTATTATTTGGACCAAGGTTCAGTGATGTAGTTAAAACATTTCAGCTGACTCTGTTAGATATCTTAGAAGTATATCAGAAGCCGAAACTTTGTCGGTGTTGACATCCAGCATCAACAACTGGAAAGGAAATGAAACCAACTCGACCCCAAATAGAATAGGTAACCATTTTAAAACTCATGGATAGGAACACGTAGACGAATTTTTTCCCAGAGTAGGTAAAGATTTAGCAAGAGAAATGAATTGAGTTGGTGCCCTTTAGTCTAAGAACAAAGGCAGGGTTCAGGTTATTTTCTATTCGACGAACGTTAACGAGCAGATAGGTAAAACAATAAGACAAATCATCAAATGTTTCCACTTTCCGTTGTAAACTTGCTTTCCAATTCGAGGAATCTCGCCTTCACCGCATCCTTCTCATTGTTTGCTGAGGGTTAGAAAATGAAAATGAAATATGACGTGCCTTAGTCGTCCAAAGCTCATGTTTGTTTGAAAATGACGAATTGAAAGCAAAAATTATCGCTGTTCAAAGCAAATAGCTTTATCAGAAAACACTGTAAAAGCTTCAAAATCCCTTTAACAACCTCTCAATGCTTACCCATAGTATCACGCGACTATCAGTGATGGAGGAGTAGGCGAAGTAAAGAGAGGTAGTTAAAGAGCTGAAAAAAAATTACGATTTAAACAACTGTTTTTGACCGAGTACTCACTGAAACAAGTCGGGAAAGCTAGGTGAGTTTCATTCTTCGAAATTTGTTTACATTTTATGGAAGCCACATTATTTTATAGAAACGAAAAGTCGCATATAGAAACTTATGTGGCTGTCGTCACTTTCCTGAAAAATAGTCCTATGATATGTCAACCTGTGCTGCTAAACATCTTACAGTTATGAGTTTTACATCACCTAGAGTTATGGCGCAGTTTCTGGTACAACTGATGAACAGAAAGACAATGCATCGAATGTTTTCAAGCTTAGCTTTTAACTTGCTGAACAACTCAGGGAATTGCCCCACGCAGAGCAACCTTCCCAGAATCGGATATATAACCTTTGTTTGTTGAGGGTTGGTAAGTGAAAGACAAGTATCACGCGTTTAAGTCGCTCAAAGCACGTGTTTGCACAAGCAAGACGACTTTGAAGAAAAACATATCCCAATAGTTTGGTTAGAAATTGAAGATATTGTCCCGTTGTCAACTCTTCTTTACGCTTAGCCAAAGTAGCTTGCGACCAGCAGTGATGAATGAGCTGGAAAATGAGAGAAAGAGGAAAGTGACATGGTAACTAGAAGACTGAAACAATTACGCTGCTTTGACCGAGTGCTCGCTGAGATACTTTGGGAAAGCCTTTTGAGTTTCCTTATCTGAAGGGCGTTTTATGCCGTCGTCAAAATGAGAGCCTTCGATAGAAACCGAAAATTTTATGCAGAAACAACCCGCCTTGTGTCATATTGCGCTGAAAAAGTTTTATCGGCGTGAATATATTGAAAGCTCCTCTTAGCTGATTGTGAAGCCCATCAGGTAGAAAAATATCAGGGGAACCCGTCTTTGTCACCAATGGAACGCATTTTGTTTTCAAATTAAATTACGAGGTGCCCTCGCGTCAGTATTTTGCAACCACGTACGTCATTCAGACCTATAGAGGAGTTTGACCAGACTTAATGACATCATGAGTTAATTTTGATCGTTAATTCACCATAATATCAAGCTTCTTGAAGTTACTCTATTCTGCACGAAATGGCAGCATCACGTAAGTGATCATTAACCACAAACTGGCATGGATGTTCTAAGTGACCTTTATAAAAGAAGACGAAAGGAGTTTAATAATAAACTCGCTTCGTATTGGGATTTGACATTGGACTACATGTTTTGGCCTTCCAGGGGTTACTAAAGTTCTCGATTTATCAGCGCATTCTTTCCGCTCCCTCTCCTCTCTTCTTCTAAATAAATTTTTTGTTTTCTTAGCATTGAGTCGTGTTCATTTTTACCGCCCAATGCTTTTCGACTTCCGTTTGCTGGACTCCCGTTGACTGTTGCAGCTGCTTTGCTTTCATTTGTGAGCTCCAAAGATCATATTCGATTGGGATCTATCTTCTTCTCTCTGACAGATACTGTCTTGTAGTAATGAAAAAAAAAAAAAAAAAAAAAACAAGAAAAAACAAGAAAAGAATATTACCCCGCTCTCGTGATTTATAGCGGTAGTAGGACAGAGTGGAATCCAATTTGGCCTATAATCATACGAAAATCGATCCGATTTGTCAATCACGCGTATCACAAACCGAATTGGATATCACAAAGTCCTATTATGAATAAGTCATAGCCATTACAATTTCTGGTAAAAACAAATACATTTATTTAAAAAATATATCTCCAGTAGTGGCATCTTCTAAAGTAAAAAAATTCTTCTCTTTCGTAAAATTCCTCAGTTTTTTTAAAGTTAGTGGTTGTAGCTATGGTCCCTGTAATCAATTCTGTGATTGGTGGATATGGCAGGGTGGACTTAATATGATTGGCTGCTTTAACTGTCCGATTATTGGTGTCCGATTACAACCAACTGTCCGATTAGATCTCTAGGTAAAATAATCTAATATTAGCTAATGAAAATTAAAGCAGCTAATACACCACTCACATTTGAGGAAATTGTAATTGTTATGTCTGTTCACGTCGTTTGAAAGCTTTAGTTGCGCTCTCCTAGAACCCCAAAATTTTCTCTTTCCTCGATGAAAATCGATATCAGAAAAGACATTTTCTGAGAAAAAAGTGCAGAACCATACTAACTTCTTACTCAGAAAGGCTCTAGACCAGTTTTTATCTGTACTTGATCTTATACCATGGTTTCATTACAGGGATAAAGATAGCTAAAAAAAGTTAAATGAAGTAGAAAGAAAAGTCAGAGATGTAAACTAGTGTAGACACAGACTAAACCCAATAGTGATATACCTGGGTTACTTGATATCTTTCACTAGCTTCCTGTGACTTATCGCGTACATTTTAAGTTGTTACTATTAGAATATCTGCAGTTACATTCCATTTCTGGTCATCACCTACGTTCCTGTGAGCAGGGCCTCCCTAAGATCCCAAGAATTAATTTTAAGACCTTTGGTGATCGCGCCTTTGCCTGTTCCGGGCCACTTTAATTCTGTGGAACAAACTGCCGCTTGAAATTCGAAACAGTCAGAGTGTAGCCATTTTTAAGTCCAAGCTTAAGACACGTCTGTTCAAGCTGGCTTGTAATTTGTTTTTTAACATTTTTAATAGTTTTAACATTTTAAGATTTAAATCTTTTTCATATTTTATCGTTTAATCGTTCTGATATTTTTATAGAATATTTTGTAAATCGCTTTAGAATATTTTTATATTTTTAGTGCTTTAGAAATGTAAATTATTATTATTATTAGTAGTAGACGCTAAGCTGTTTTTTTGAAAATTTCCTGCGCCTTAGATAATCTTGAAAGGGTATTAAAGGCAATAACCTCCATACATGTCCAATACACCTAAACCGTTGCGATTCGTCTACGGTCATTGACGAATCGTTACACCGGATATCGAATCGTGCGCTAACATACCGGAAGTCGAGAGGCGTAAGTGATATGTGAAATTACGGTGGTATGCCGGAAGTCCAATCGTGCGTCAACATACCGGAAGTTGAGGGAGGAATATTTAGACTCCGATGTGTGGGATTAAAGGACGCTTCTGTGCCAATTTGTTTCTCAAGGATTGCAATAGAGCAGAATTACAAGTCGTGCGGTATCTCGTTCTGAAAAGAACATGATTTCACCTTTTTTCCGATTTGAGTCGAATCGAGTCGATCCGACAACATCTTCAACCCAATTTCACGGATACTTGCGGAGTATTTTCAAAGTGTCTTGCGAATCGACATCCGGTACGACGGCTCCTTATTTACTATGACGAGTCGTTCGATTCTGAATCGAATCGTGTGGATTCGACACCATCCTTAACCCACAGACACTTGTGGAATATTTTCAAAGTGTCTTGCGAATCGACATCCGATATGACTATTCGTCATTTATTGTGAGGAGTCGTTCGATTTGAGTCGAATCGTGTTGATTTGAAAACATCTTCAACCCCTCTTCAGAGACACTTGCGGAATATTTTTTAAATGTCTTGGAATTCGACACCCGGTATGACCTGTCGTCATTTACTAGCTGTGACGAGTCGTTCGATTCGAGTCGAATCTTGTCAATTCGACAAAATTTTCAGCCCCCAATTCAAAGACACTTGCGGAATATTTTCTAAGTGTCTTGCAAATCGACTTTCGGTATGCGTTTCAAGGGATGGTTAATCAGACTTCCGGTATCACGATAACCACTTAACTGCGAATCGACTTCCGGTAAAACGATTGGTCAACTACCTTTGACAATTTGCAAACGGTTTGGGTGTATTGGACAAACCTCTTCTGTGCCACCGTAATGATTACAAAAGCTGACGTTTCGAGCGTTAGCCCTTCGTTAGCCCTTAGCTCCGACGAAGGGCTAACGCTCGAAACGTCAGCTTTTGTAATCATTACGGTGGCCAATTTACCATTTCCACTTTGTTGATTTATCCAAATTATTTCGTTACTCCCACCGACGCAGCCCCAAACAGTTTCTTTCGAAACTATCAGCCTTTATTCTTCTGTGCCAATTTGTTTCTCACGGATTGCAATAGAGCAGAATTTCAATTCGTGTGGTACCTCGTTTTGAAAAGAACACGAACTCACTCTTTTTTCAATCTCACGCCTTACTGGTTTTCAGAACAGCAGGTTCTGGTACTCACTGAAATACGTCGGGAAAGCTATGTGGATTTCATTCTTCGAAATTTGTTTGCATTTTATGCCCTCGTCGTGAACAGCCCCAGACAGAAACCAAAAGTTTTAAATAGAAACTTGTGTGGCTGTCGTCACTTTGCTGCCAAATTCTGTGATATGTCAACATGTGCTGCCAAACATCTCAGAGTTAGGAGAATAGTAAAAACCTCTCTTCCTGCCGGGCAATTTTTCTTTTTGCATAATCTGATTAGCATAGTTAAGATAGACGATTCGGTGTCAAAAATTCGATATCGAATGGAAAGAAGTCTTGATCGAGTTTTTCACTGTGTGTGGCGCACCAAGAGTATTCAGCTTAGAGCTAATCAAATAAGTAATTGACGTTTTGGCCCGTTGGAAAGCTAACAAGTTGATAAATATCGGTAGAACTCGTCCTTGTCACCTGAGGAAAGCATATTTATAAGAGCCCCCAGGGGGGAGCTATGCAATAAAGTATGTATGTAAGTATGTATATTTACCTTAAAAAGTGTTGTTTTACCTCACGTAGAGTTATGGCGCAGCTTCTAGTACAACTGTTAAACAGAAAGACAATGCATCAAATGTTT
Organism: Stylophora pistillata; assembly: GCF_964205215.1. Lineage (NCBI taxonomy): Eukaryota > Metazoa > Cnidaria > Anthozoa > Scleractinia > Pocilloporidae > Stylophora > Stylophora pistillata. The sequence continues at coordinate 30,737,643 of NC_142524.1, forward strand.
TCATGCTTAGCTTTTAACTTACTGTACAACTCGGGGAATTTCCCCATGCACAGCAACCTTTCCAGAATCGGATATATAACCCTTTTTAGTTGAGGGCTGGTGAGTGAAAGACAAGTATCACGCGTTTAAGTCTCCCAAAGCACGCGTTTGCGCGAGCTGGAAGAATTTGAAACCAAAACATATCGCAACGGTTTGGTTAGAAATTAAAGATGTCTCATCGTGAACTTTTCTATATGCTTAGCCAAAGTAGCGTGCGACCAGCAGTGATGGATGAGCGAGCAAATTAGAGGAAGAGGAGAGTGACATGGTAACTAGAAGACTAAAACAATTTCGCTGCTTTGACCGAGTGCTCGCTGAGATGCTTTGGGAAAGCTTTATGAGTTTCCTTATTTGAATCGCGTTTTATGCTCTCGTCAAACTGAAAGCCCTCGTTAGAAACCGAAAATTTTATGCAGAAGTAACCCGCTTTGTGTCATATTGCGCTGCTGAAAGTTATATCGGCGTGAATATATTGAAAGCTCCTCTTGGCTGATTGTGAAGCCTAGTTGGTAAAAAGATAACAGAGGAACCCGTCTTTGTCACTAATGGAACGCATTTTGTTTTCAAAGTTACGAGGTGCCCTCGCGTCAGTATTTTGCAACCATTTACGTCATTCAGATCTATACAGGAGTTTTGACCAAATTCAATGACATTATGGGTTAATTTGATCGTTAATTTACCATAATATTAAGGTTCTTGAAGTTACTCCAACGTGATCGAAATGGCAACATCACGTAAGAGATCATTAAGCACATACTTGCATGAATTTTCTAAACGACCTTTATAAAAGAAGACGAAAGGCATTTAACAATAAACTCGCTGCGTATTGGGGTTTGACACTGGACTACATGTTTTGGCCTTCCAGGGGATGCTAAAGTTTGAAATTTGTCGGCGCATTACCGCTCTCTCTCCTCTCTTCTTCTAAATAAATTTTTTGTTTTCTTAGCACTGAATCATGTTCATTCATTCCGCTCAATGCTTTTCGACTTCCGTTTGCTGGACCCTCGTTGACTGTTGCAGCTGCTTTTTCCCTTCATTTGTGAGCCCCAAAGATCATATTCGATTGGATCCATCTTCTCCTCTCTGACAGACACTGTCTTGTAGTAATGAAAAAAAAAAAAAAAAGAAAAGAATATTACCCCGCTCTCGTGATTTTTAACGGTAATAGGAACGAGTGAAGTCCAATTCGGTCTGTAATCATACGAAAATCGATCTGATTTGTCAATCACGAGTATGGTTAAAGACCGAATTGGATAACAGAAAGTCCTATTATGAATAGATCATAGCCATTACAATTTCTAGTAAAACAAATGCATTTATTTAAAAAATATATCTCCAGTAGTGACATCCTCTAAAGTAAAAAATTCTTCCCTTTCGTAAAATTCCTCAGTTTTTTTAAAGTTAGTGGTTGTAGCTATGGTCCCTGTAATCAATTCTGTGATTGGTGGATATGGTAGGGTGGACTTAATATGATTGGCTGCTTTAACTGTCCAATTATAGGTGTCCGATTACAACCAACTGTCCGATTAGATCTCTTGCTAAAATAATCTAATATTAGCTAATGAAAATTAAAGCAGCTAATACACCACTCACATTTTAGGAAATTGTAATTTTTATGTCCGTTCACGTCGTTTGAAGGCTTTAGTTGCGCTCCCCTAGAACCCCAAAATTTTCTCTTTCCTCGATGAAAATCGCTATCAGAAAAGACATTTTCTGTGAAAAAAGTGCAGAACCATACTAACTTCTTATTCAGAAAAGCTCTAGATCAGTTTTTATTTGTACTTGATCTTATTCCATGGTTTCATTACAGAGATAAAGATAGCTAAAAAAAAGTTAAATGTAGTAGAAAGAAAAGTCAGAGATGTAAACTAGTGTAGACACAGACTAAACCCAATAGTGATATACCTGGGTTACTTGATATCTTTCACTGGCTTCCTGCGACTTATCGCGTTCATTTTAAGTTGTTACTCTTACTTTATAAATATCTTAACATTCAAGGTCCACAATTCATTCAAGAACATCTGCAGCCACATTCCATTTCTGGTCATCACCTACGTTCCTGTGACCAGGGCCTCCCCAAGAATTAATTTTAAGACCTTTGGTGATCGCGCCTTTGCCAGTTCCGAGCCACTTTAATCCTGTGGAACAAACTGCTGCTTGAAATTCGAAACAGTCAGAGTGTAGCTAATTTTAAGTTCAAGCTTAAGACGCGTCAGTTCAAGCTGGCTTGTAATTTGTTTTAACATTTTTAATAGTTTTAATATTTTAAGATTTTAATATTTTTCATATTTTATCGTTTAATCGTTCTTATATTTTTATAGAATATTTTGTAAATCACTTTAGAATACTTTTATATATTTAGTGCTTTAGAAATATAAATTATTATCGCAGAGAAATCAACTGAATTCTACACTCTAACCAGGCAGCACGGGGCGAAAACCGTAACCTGTGAGCCATAGAGTAAAAAATAAATGTACATTAACTAATCCTTAAAAGCTTTTCCGTTGTGTCTACGGTCCTCCTTCTAACAGGAACTCAAACTGCCACCTTGAAAGTCCGGGCAATATTCAGCGTGCCCGAGAGCACTGCCCTCTGCATCTTTCGCAGTACGTCTGTGCTTCTGCCTCCCACCAGCTCGCGCATCATGACATCCAGCTCCCTTGACCACCCCCCGAGGGCATCCATAATGATGTTATATTGCTTCACCTCGTAGCCTGGGAACTGCTGCCTTAGTTCCCAGCGAAGGGGTTCGTACTTCAGTGTCTTCTCTTCATCCTTTCTTGTCCGATTGTTGACCCACGGGCAGCTCATTTCCAGCGTCACAACTCTCTTGCATATATGATTTACAATGCGTGCATCCATCCTATTGCTTCTGACCTCTTGTTGATCAGCATATATAGGGACATCCCAATAAGCTTTAACATTCTCTGACTCCTACACGGGCTTCGGCTTGTCGGATGAGTACCAGGGTGGTATCTCGTCTATAAATCCCTCATCATACAACAGTTCGTAAAACAGTACCTTCAGTGCTGCGTCGTGTCTAGAGAGATACTTGCTCTGGGCCAGCGCACTGCATCCTGACAAGATATGAGCCACACTCTCTGGAGCCTTGCCGCATAATCTGCACCTCACCTCGCCTTCCCCGCTTGTGTGGGTCTTCTGACTCGTGTATACTTGCGTTGGCAATAGCTGCTCGTATAGCTTCACGAGTCCAGCAATTGTGTGTGATGGGCAGTTCTTCCACTCTGTGAGCCACCAGAAACACCCATCGGCACTCAAACTCTCATCCTCCAGCCTAGTAGTCACTAGACGCCCTTGCCATCGTTGGTTTCTGATCTCATCCTCTAACTTCTCAATTTGTCACCTCCGCACCTCTTTCTTGATCCCTTGCGCGTGTTCCAAATCCAACTCCAGCCCCAACTTCTCCACGCACTTAGCCGCTTCTTTAAAAATTGACCTACGCCCAATCCTTTCCGCTTGCTCTTCAAACTCCCGTACCATTCCCAGTGCACGATCTTCATTACCATGGAGTCTGACTGTATCCTTGATTTTTGTGGCTTTGTACTCCATTTCAACAGAGCGCAATCCCCGCCCTCCTTTACTTCTTAGCATATACAACAATGCATTCGAACTACATGGGTGTCTACCCCCACTCTCAACAACAATCTTGCGCGCTTCCCTATCGATCTGCTTAAGTTCCATCACCGGCCACTGTTGTGTCCACATAAGATATCCAAGAACAGGCAATGCAAACTGATTTAACGCTACCACCCGATTGTAATCGGACAAGGGACTTGTCCAAATAACTGACAATCGTCTGAGATACTCTCTTGCTGCACACTCCAGGACCAACTTATCCTCCTACCTAACACTCTCAAGTAAGTACTCCAAGGAACTCGTACCGCTCACCATCATCAAGACATGGTATTCTAGTCAACTCCACAACTCTCCCCCTTGAGACAGGAGTCACTTGTACCCCCCTTTTCACATGGGCCACCGTACACATCTTTAGGTTCCACTGAAGCCCCACATCCTCCATAGATGACTTAACCATCTTCATAACTCGTTCAAGCTTACTCTCCGATGCAGCGAAGATCTTGATATCATCAATATACAAGAGTCCCGTAACCTTGCTGTTAATAGGTTTGTACATCCGGTATCCTTCAGCGGCTCTGATCTTCCATGCCACTGGGTTCAAGCATACAGTGAACAGCCTCGGGCACAATGCATTCCCCTGTGGTAACCCTCTGTTGACCTTAATCCTTTCGGAGGTCTGTCTCCCTTCCCTTGTGATCGCCACTACCTTTGTGTTCCAACTCTTACACAGTTTAGCAATGACTTTACACAACCATGTGGGAAACCTGTGTAACGTCATCACCCCATTCAACCAACTGTGATCTACAGAATCGTACGCCTTTTTACCATCAATCCAGGCCATGGATTCTTTGGTGATCGCGCCGTTGCCCGTTCCGAGCCACTTTAATCCTGTGGAACGAACTGCCGCTTGAAATTCGAAACAGTCAGAGTGTAACTAATTTTAAGTTCAAGCTTAAGACGCGTCAGTTCAAGCTGGCTTGCAATTTGTTTTAACATTTGTAATAGTTTTAATATTTTAAGATTTTAATATTTTAAGATTTTAATATTTTTCATATTTTATCGTTTAATCGTTCTTATATTTTTATAGAATATTTTGTAAATCGCTTTAGAATACTTTTATATATTTAGTGCTTTAGAAATGTAAATTATCATCATTATTATTATTATTATTATTATAAGTACACGCTAAGCTATTTGTGAAAATTTCCCGCACCTTAGATAATCTTGAAAGGGTATTAAAGACAATGACCTCCTTACATGTCCAATACACCTAAACCGTTGCGATTCGTCTACGGTCATTGACGAATCTTCACACCGGAAGTCGAATCGTGCGTTAACATACCGGAAGTCGAGAGGCGTAAGTGATATGTGAAATTACGGTGGTATGCCGGAAGTCCAATCGTGCGTCAACATACCGGAAGTTGAGGGGCGCGTACGTAAGCAATGAGGGAAAATGAGTGGCATAGTAGGAGAACGTGACAACATGAACCTTCCACGTTCTTAAAGCGTGAAACGGCCGGAAGTCTATGATCAGAATATTATGAACAATACAAAGTAGAAAATGGTGACGAATCGACACGACTCGGCTCGAATCGAACGACTCGTCACAATAAATGACGACCCGTCATACCGGATGTCGATTTGTAAGACACTTAGAAAAAATATTCCACAAGTGTCTGTGAAGGGGGGTTGAAGATGTTGTTAAATCGATACGACTAGACTCGAATCGAACGACTCGTCACAGTAAATGACGACGCGTCATACCGGATGTCGATTCGCCAGACACTTTGGGGAAGCTTTTTGAGTTTCCTAACCTTAATCGTGTTTTATGCCCCCGTCAAACTGACAACCTTCGATAGAAACAGAAAATTTTATGTAGATACAACCTACATTGTGTCATATTGCGCTGCTGAAAGTTTTAGCGGTGTGAATATATTAAAGCTCCTTTTGGCTGATTATGAAGCCCAGAAGGCAGAAAAATATCAGAGGAACCCGTTCTTGTCACCGAGGGGACGCATTTTGTTCTCAAACAACGAGGTGCCCTTGCATCAATATTTTGCGACCATTTACGTCATTCAGAGCTGTTAAGGATTACACTGTCCGATCAAAACTCTATAGGATAATTAGTGAAAGATAAAGCAGCTAATACACCAGTCACATTTGAGGGAATTGCAATTGTTACGATTAATAAGATCATAAATCTGTTCAGGATGGTAAAAGATAAATATTTCAAAGCTTGTTGATTATTTTCCCAAAGGCTCGTCATTTGAAAGCTTTACTCGTGCTCCCCTAAATACCCATAAATTTTGTCTCTTTCCTCGATAAAAATCGATCTCAGAAAAAACATTTCCTCGAAGAAGGTGCAGAACCATGTTTACTTTTTTCTCGGAATAAATTTCCAGGTTTTTATAAATACTTGATCCTATAACCATGGTTTTATTTCAGAGATAAAGATGGCGAAGAAAATAAGATATAGTTAAATGAAAAGTCATAGATGTAAACTGGTGTAGACACAAACTAAACCCAACAGTGATAAACCTGGGTTAATTATTTGATCTCTTTTAAAAGTACTCACTTCTCGAAACACTTCACAGGAAGTCATCCAAAATGCACAGGACGATTGTACGAGCCTTACGCAATATATGCCGTGAAGAGGGCGAGTTGCCTACAGACAAAGCTATAATTCTGGAATCATATGAGGAACACGCTGAAGACCACAATCAGGCCGAAAGTGTAGAAGTCTCAAGAATCTTGCAAGAGGACCTAGAACGCATAAAACCAAGCAAGCCACAGTCCAACCATCGTCTATTGTGGCCAGCTATTGTCACGTGTTTGATTTTGATCACTGCCCTCCTTGTGGGTCTGCTGATATTGTCCAAGAAACTAAGTCAAGGGTGTGGATGTTTAGAAGAAAGAGGTCAGTTTTCCATAACTTTTTTGCAATTCCTGATATTTTACTCTTAAGCCTAAACTTAAAAACCTGTTTCTATTTTAGGGCCTCAACGCCTTAAAAGTCAACCACCCAGTGGGATTTCGCCAGTGGAGGATGGGACAAATATATCTGACTTGGTAAAAACAAGATAACAACCGATGAGAAAGTGCTTCTTTTTACTATGAATTGAATGGAGAACTCAGGAGCATAGTTAGGATTTTTCAAAGAGTGGGGGATGGGGTGGGGTGAGGAGAGGTCTAAGTTAGGAATTTCCGTCAGGTGGATTATACCGCTGCTTTTCCCATCATTGGGCTCATATTTTGCTATTGGTGCAAAAGTTAAACAGGACAGGCTCCTTTTTGTATGTAAATAATGAATTTGTTTAAGTTACTGAACAATAATACAAGGAGTTTACACTTAGGGCTACTCATTTAATTCACCATCCCTAACAGAGTGTAAGCTTTCACCTGAAAGAAAAAAAAAAAAACGCGGAGCGAAGTTTTGCTTTGTATCTTTACCTTCCTGTTAGGTTAAAAGCATCAACTCTGATTTGAACTCTCTGAGGGCAGCAATTGATGGAACAAAGAGCGACCTGACCGCAAAATTGAATAGCACTATATCAACGGTAAAGATTTGTTTCTTACCTCATGGATACTAGAAATGTCTTTTGGTTATAATGAATTTCCTATGTTTAAGGGTTACAATGAATAAACTTGGACTTTTCAAGGAGAGTTTCTCGCTCTTTCATGTCGTGAAAACCTCTTTTAATTTGAATAGCATTTATCTCACGCTTTTCCATTTAACTTACTGTTAATTTTACTCATTTTTGACGGAGTAAATAACACATGGCACAGCCAATCAGATAACTGCATTTGCGATAGAACGCTGCAGACGCTCGTAAATTGTTTCTAATACCAAGGATGAGGAAGATGACCGGAGACTATTGAAACTGTAAACTTATGCCTGAATAAAAATTCCAAAAAACGAACAATGCTGAAGGAATAAAAGGGGTGATTTTCTAAAGAAACTGTCGTAAGGCATCGGTTGGAGTAACATGGCAATTTTGGCTTTATCAACGGAGTTGATATTGTAAACTGGCAAACATTAAGAGAATCGAGGCTGACGTTTCGAGCGTTAGCCCTTCGTCAGGGCGAAAGACGAAGGGATAACGCTGGAAACGTCAGCTTTAAAACTCTGTAATGCTGAGCGAAGTTATGCTTTGTATCTTTATCTTCGTATGTTAGATTGAAAAATTCAACTCTGATTTGAACGATATGAAGGCGGCAGTGGATGGAACAAAGAACGATCTCGGCAACTTGAATACGACTATAACAAAGGTAAAATTGTTAATGTTTCTTGATTAATAGAATGTAGAAATTTATTTTGAAACAGACAATTTTTCTATGGTCAAGGGTTAGACATATTAAATTGACAATTTTTGTTTTGTATTTTTTATCTTCATATTAGATTAAAAACCTCAACTCTGATTTGATCGATGTGAAGGCTGCTTTGGATGGAACGAAAAACGACCTTGCCGACCTGAACAGTACTGTTGAAAAGGTGAAGATCTGACCGATATCAATACAATGAATACTGTAGGTACTATAATAAAGACCCAACCGGGACCCTTCGAAAGAAGATTCGTGAATAGCTTTGAAACGAGAGTCTCTCTAGTAAGGACGAGTTGATATTAAAATTTAGCAACCGTTAAGAGTATCAAAGTTAAATAAAAAGGTTTCGAGCGTTAGCCCTTCGCCAGAACGACAGAGGAAGGGATAACGCTCAGAAACTTTAGCTTTAAAACTCTTTAATGCTCTTTTGCTCAAACTGCCAATTGCCAATTTGACTAAAATCTAGTAAAAAAAGCAGTAAATGGATAAAGAAGTGCTCAGTGTCGTAAACGAGCGTGCTTTCACGACCATCATTCCTGATATACGACAAAAATAAAGAAAAATTTTCTTAGGGTAAAGAATAAATAATGTTTATCGTGACTATTCATCTACTAAGTCCGATTTGATCACACGATTGAACCCGACCGGGACTCTTCGAAAGAAGATTCGTGAATAGCTTTTAAACGAGAGTCTCTCTAGTAAGGACGACGGTTCGTTTTACTTTTAGTGAAATTCTGATCATTCATCTCCGAGTCCGCATGGGTACCTCAACTTGCCATGGAATGAAGGGAATGTCACAGCAAATTGGACAAAGTTAAAACAAAGGAAAAGATGACTGTTGATTGTTGTCTGAGAAAATTGGTTGTTTTCGGTCGAAAATCTCTACGTAAAGTTCGTTATTCATCCCTGCTTATGACGGGCCACTTGCTAATCCAGGGTCAGGGGGCATACACACCCATCTTACCTCTTCCTGCCACAGAAACCTTAGATGATTTATTGGTAATTAAGCGCTAAGGGGCCTCTAACACTTTTGTACTGACCTTCAAAGTCAAGTTTATATCATCCTGAAACCTATGTTCGGTTGCAGTTTTGGTTTTAGATTTTCGAGCAACTATAACATCGCTTACGAAATTGTCTGAGCATGGGCAGGTAGAGGAGAGTTTCTGCGGTACTTGGTGTATCACTAAAGCTTCATAGTGTAAATTTAATCCAGTCAACAATGACCAACAACGACGATTTTCTGTCAACAGGGACGAGATAAGCCGTCCGCTCATATTGGGTCCCTAACCAACTGTCGGAAGATCTACAAAGCAAACACAGGTATTTTTTGTCTTATTTAGACGGTCGGTTAGTATCATAGCGTCTGGGTATCGTAAAGGAAGTTCAAAATATCCGTTTTACTTCTGGAAATGTTAATGATTACCTTCATTAGAGTAAAAAAGGAAAATTTTCCCAAATACGGAAAAAAACTTTACATCGCAAAATGTACGCACCATAAGTTTTAAAGCTTTGGTGTACAGAACTAACAAAAGGAAAATTGACATTATTAGAGAAATACACTATTTTGAAGATATAATAATGTCATGATCCCCGAAATACGTTTTGTTCGCAAGTGATTGGTCTAAGTGCATTGCGTGTCCGAATATTCTTCGGATAAATCTGAGAAATATCCGTTGATTTCCCCCCACGGTATTTGGAAACTGCCGTCTAATACAACAATAGTCCGCTTAAAATGTTATTCAAGAAAAAAAAAATTTTACCGTTATTACAGAAGACGAGACTTTTTTGTTCGTTTGTTCTGAGAACTTGTTTGCTCTGTAATATAATCATCCTCCGTAGTACACGCTTAGCTGTTTGTGAACTTTTTCCCGCGCTTTATATAATTTTGGAAGGATATTTAAGACAATAGCCAACATTTGGCGCGAAAATAAGCTCGGATATTTGTCAGTCTGCGAGAAGGGAAAAGCTTTTTGAGGGAGGATCTCATTTTCATCTGTACATATGATTTCTTCCAGTGCTCAAAGACTGGTCGACTAGTACGAACTACAGTCATCTAGCGGGCGGTATGACGTACCATGATGGAAATCTGACTGTGCCTACCCCTGGACGGTACTATATCTACGCCCAAATTTATTACCGTAAGTGTGACAGAGTCGCGGTTCGTGTGAATGGCGATATGATTACGATGATACAACCACAGGCTAGAATAAAGAGTGGAGTTACTCTGAACGCAGCTGGATTATTTCAACTCAAAGCTGGCGATGTCATCTCGCTGTATGCCGCCCGTGAGATTGAAGTCTTCCTAGAGAGAAGACATACTTACTTCGGCGCGTTTTTGATTTGAGCGGCACCTCCGAGGTTACCATCCGTTACTTGGCTATCATAGTCATAAATACTAACTCGTAGCCCTTAATGTTATTAGAAACAAGGAATGCCAAGCGCTATTTCTTAGTTTGGTATTTGGTTAGTTGGTTTGTAAGAGATACACAATGCTAGGAGATTGCTACATAGCTTTGGCTTCTGCGGTGATAAGTATGAAATAAAAGACGAGGATGGTACCTGTATGATCTGAGAGTAGTCTTTGTGTATCACTGATTCAGAGTAAACAAACTACAGGGAAATTCCAGTTTCCATTGATTTCCTGAGTCGTGTAACACTGACTGATCATTCTTAACCATTATTCTACTTAAAGAGACTAAAAGAGATAATAATATGAACTCTTATTGAAGTAGTCAGTGATAAGGGAAGAGAAAAATATCAATCTGGGGAAATTGTTTGATCTAACATTGACTTCTAATTTCTTAAATCATAAGGAGGCTACAACACTTAGTTCAGAGAATTCATATTTAAATCTTAGAAAAAAAAAGGATTAAAAAAAAATCGAGGAATGAAGCACGCTCACTTTACTTGGAAACTGAATTTCATTTCATATTATTAGGCATCCTTTTTGAAATTCTATTTTAAAAATAGGCCGAAAAAAGAAACGGTCTTTCAAATCGAGCTTGGAGAGCTCATGTATGTAGCTGGGAATAATTTCACGTCTAAACTCCAAGCAGAAACGTCAGTTAAGTTTAAACTATCCATTATAATAAGGTTCCTTTGTTGATCCCATCCCCTCTATTTACTATGATCCCATGGCACTCGGTGTAGACACATTTTGGGAATGGTTCGTAAAAGAATAGAAAATAAAATACTTTTGTTCTTACTATCGTACAGTTTATTCCAATTTCAGCCTTCATGATTAAAACTTCAAACGCCCGGAAGATACTCGAACAAATCCTCAGAATGTAATGACAAAGAAGGCAGTGGATCATAGAACAGGGCTGTATGAAACCGTTTGGAGGCGCATTCAGTCATAATTTGAGGAGAAAAGGGAAATCATGAATGGCAGATCGCTCTTCCTCTTATCGCGATTGCATGCGTTGAACTGCGCATGCTCACTGCGATGGTTACTATGTTCATTTAGTATAATTACTTTACTGTCACACCCGAAACGAACGGGAAAGAAACAAAAAGTAGTAATCGAAGCAGAATGGTAAAAGACACTAGAGTGGTAGCGAAAAGAGGGGGAAATTTGGAATGGGTCGGAAAAAGAAGGTGATACGTTCAAGTCGGGTCGCGACCAGAACCCAATCCTCTCTTTGTTTTTCGAGGTCTGGCCATCAGGAGTGTCGCATGACGTCAACAGGTCAAACCATATGGTCATCGCTTTCAGTCAGATTTTCCTTGTGCTTGGTGAAGCTGGTGAAAAGAGAAAAGCGTGGTGAAGTTAAAAAGTTATGCCATAAATGAGTGAGGAGAGTTGTGCTAAGTTAGTTAGCCAAAGATTAGTAAGATTTCAGCTGACTCTCTGAGATACAAAATGATGGTAAATATATATCAGATGGCGAAATCATTTTCTGTGTTCATATCCAACAACCAGAAAAGAAATGAAGCGAACTTGACCCAAAATACAAAAGGTATCCATTTATAAACAAGTTGATAGAAACATGACTCGCTCAATATGATACTCGGTCAATGAGTGCTCAATATCCAGCTAGCAAAGAGAATGATATGTACTGGGAGAAACTCGGGAGATACACATAGAGACGCCGATGTGTCTGGGATTGCAGAAGAAACGCTTCTGCACCGAATTGTAACTCACGGATTGTAATAGAATTGCATTTCAAGATGTGCAGGTCCTCATTCTGAAAAGTTTCCGCGTCCACTGGTTTTTACAAGAAGCACCTCCCCGCTAACACATTCTGCGTTGTGTCAACCTGTGTTGTTTAACATGTTAGCGTTAGGAGGACATTAAAAACACCTGTTTCTGCCGAACAAACTACCTCCTGCATAATATGAGCAGCATAGTGAATAAAGACAATTTGGTGTCACAAATTCCATTTCCGAAGGAAAGATGTATTGGGATCTTTCCGGTGCGTGCTAACCAAGAACATTCAGATTAGAGCCAATCAAATAAGTGAATACTTTCGAGAGACATTTAGGCTTGTTGAGAGGCTCAGTAATAGCATGGATAGATATGCGTCAGAGGAACTCGTCTTTGTTACTTGGGAAAGACATATTTGTCTTAAGAGGTGTTCTTTAACGTCATATAGAGTTCTAGTTCAGCTTTCAGTATAATTATCGAATGGCACACCCAGGGTTAAATAGGAAGACAATTTCTCGAATGTTTTTTTTAATGACTATCAGTAATAGCTGCGCGTGTGAAGTAAAGAAAGAGAAAAATGGTAATTAGAAGACTGAAACAAATAATTATGACGTAAAAGGCTGTTTTTACCGAATGCTCACTGAAACACCCTGGGATAGCTTCATGAGTTTCATATTTCGAATTTTATTTGCGTTTTATGCCTTCGTCATGAGTAGCCTCAGATAGGTACCCAAAGTTTTATGTAAAACATCGTGTGATGTGTGATCGAACGCTACTGAACATTTTGGCGACATGAAGATATTTCCCCCGGCAACTTTGTTCTTCCATCAGGGAATAGCATATATGGTTTTGGGAACCAAAACGAGGGTCCTAAAAAGGGGCCAAAAAGGACAAATAGGCCAGGCCTTCAATGCGGACGTGCAATGTCAAAGACATAAACATTGTTGTTTTCGCTTTCAGTCAGATAAACATTGTGTGCACGCAGTGGAGCTATTGAATTGAGTAATTGTAAAGCGTGTTGAGTTTTTTAACCACGCGAGGAAAAGTTGTGACTAATTATTTGGAGCAAGAGTCAATTATTTAAATAACAACATTTCAGCTGACGGCATGAGATTCAGTGAATATATATAAGAAGTAGAGACACAGAAGACACCTTAACTTGTTCTCTCCCAAAACACAGCGGTTAATTACATGTGTCAGCTTTTAAAACTTTGAATAAAGGGGGTAAATTTCTAAAGAAACTGTGGTAAAACTTTGGTCTCTTTCCTCTTCGAAAAAAAAAAAGTGAAAATGAAAGCAGAAGCTGCAATGCCTTATAAACTTCTTTTCAGAATAGGTCTCCAGATCTGCTTTTATTAAATACTTTTTAAGGCTTAGAATGACATCTTCTAGAAACCACGGTTTAAGACAGGGACTTTAAGAAAGAATAAAATATGAAATGTAGTAGATTGAAACTTGAAAAATTTTAATAAGTGAAGAAAAAACTGAACCCGAACGTGATAAATATGGGTTACAGGTCAAATGATTTGTCTAAAAATACTCACTTTTTGAAACACCCAACTGAAAGTTACCCAAAATGCAGAGGACATTTGTAGGAGACCCAAGAAATAAAGGTTATGAAGATGATCAATTCCGTTCGGGAAAGCCTTCAGAAAAGCCCATACTGCTGAAACCAGCTTAAGACATGCAGAAAGGAAGAATCAAACCGAAAAGGACGAATTCCCAAGGATCTTGCAAAAGGATCTAGTACCCATAAAACCAACTTGAAGCCTCAGTCGAGCCATCGTCTATTGTGGCTGGCCATTGCCATGCGTTTGATTATGAACACTTCCCTCCTAGTGGTGGGTCTGCTAATATTGTTCGAAAAAATTGGTCTTAGATGTGGATGCTCAGAAGAAAGTTAGATTTTTTGCAATTTCTTTTTTCTTGACAACTCCAAACTATCTCGACCCAGCAGAGCTTGAAAGTACCATAACAATCCTGGTAACTTTAAGTCTTACCTTAAGTCCTAATAAAAGCCCTCTACCCTCTTTGAAACGAGTATAGTTGTGGTAACGAATGTCCGTTATTTTCTCTGATGAAATTTGTTTTGTATCTTTATCTTAATGTTAGCTTGAAAATCTCAACTCTGATTTGAAAGATGTAAAAAATGGCTGCAGTAAGTAAGAATACCGTAAGTACTTTAATAAAGACGCCATCCAGGCTTTTTCCATGTTCAAGACATTACCCTCTTGGCATCAGAATGGTTCTAATCGTGACTTACCTCAGCAACTACATTAAGTTTTTTTTTTTTTCAAACTTTTTGAAGACGGTAACAGTGCAGGAAGTGGGAGGCAATTTTTTTTACTCAATCTGCGAAGTGCGGAAGTCTAAAAGAAAAAAGCAAATTAATACAGGAGAGCGTCAGTTTTGCGACGAGTGAGCTTTCACGACTATCTTCCCAGGCATATGTGAAATATTTGGTAAGGGTAGAATAAAAAAATGCTCCTTCAGGAGACGTACTCACTAATCTTGTCTTTTCCTGCAAAGGAGACTGGAGACAAGCAACTGACAATTAAGGGCCAGTGAGCCTCTAACGCCTTTACGCTCATCTTTAATGTCAAATTTATATCATCCTGAAACGTATGATCGGTTGCAGTTTTGGTTTTTGATTTTAGAGCCACTATAGATTATCATGGTGTAAATTGAATCAAGTTGACAATACCTGCATGGACGATTTTTTGTTTACAGGAACAAGATAAGCTGTCTGCTCATATCGGGTCCATCTTCATTGGTTTGAAGACCTATCAAGCAAACACAGGTATTTTTTTGTGTTATTTAATTTAGACGGTCGGTAAGTTAGTATGATAGCGTCTGTATTTGGAAACTTAAGTCTAATACGATAATAGTCCGCTTAAAATGTTATTCAAGAGGAAAGAAAGTTTTGCCGTTATTACAGAAAATTAGACTTTTTTTGTTCGTTTGTTCTGAGGACGTGTTTGTTCTGTAAATAAATCATCCCCTACGGTGCCCAGTAAGGGACATCAGATGAAAAACACTTTACGTAACAAACAGTGTTACTTTTTTATCTAGCACTGCCACTTATTTATCTGGCACTGCTACTTAATAAGTGGCAGTGCTACTTATTTATCTGGCAGTGCTACTTATTTTTCTGGCAGTGCTACTTATTCATCTGGCACTGCCACTTATTTATCTGGCACTGCCACTTATAACTGGCACTGCAACTTACAACAGTGCCAGATAAATAAGTAGCACTGCCACTTATTAAGTAGTAGTGCCAGATAAATTAGTGGCAGTGCCAGATAAATAAGTGGCAGTGCCAGATAAATAAGTGGCACTGCCACTTATTAAGTAGCAGTACCAGATAAATAAGTAGCACTGCCACTTATTAAGTAGCAGTGCCGGATAAATAAGTGGCAGTGCTAGATAAATAAGTAGCACTGCCACTTATTAAGTAGTAGTGCCAGATAAATAGGTGGCAGTGCCAGATAAATAAGTAGCACTGCCACTTATTAAGTAGCAGTGCCAGATGAATAAGTGGCAGTGCTAGATAAAAAGTGTTTTTCATCTGAAGTCCCTTACTGGGCACCGTAATCCCCCGAAGTTCACGCGAAGCTGTTTGTGAACATTATTCCGTGCGTTAGATATTCTTGAAAGGATATTGAAAACAATAGCCTCCATTTGGCGTGAAAACATGCTCTGATATTTGTCGGTCTGCGATAAAGCTAAAAGTTTTTAGAAGGAGGATCTCATTTTCATCTGTACTTACGATTTCTTCCAGTGCGCAAAGACTGGTCGAATAGTACGCCATGCAGTCATCTTACGGGCGGTATGATGTACCATGACGGAAGTCTGACTGTGCCTATCCCTTGGGCGATACTATAACTAGGCCCAAATTTATCACCACGATGCTGGCAGAGTCGAGGTTCTTCTTAATGGCAAAGCGATTACAATGTGACAACCATGGATGAGAACAGGTTATGAATCTACTCTGAACGCAGTTGGATTATTTCCGCTCAAAGCTGGCGATGCCATCTCGCTGTATGCCACCAATAAGATTGAAGTGTACCTGGAGAGCATTCATACTTACTTCAGTGTGTTTTTTATTTGAGCGGCACCTCTGAGGTTACCACCCGTTACTTGGCTATCATAGCAAAACACATGGTTGAGTTTTAGGCTAAGTGGTTTGTACGTGTTATATATTGCTAGGAGATTGCTTTGACTTCTGTTGAGATAAATATGAAATAAAAGATATGAATGGTACCAGTAAGATCTGAGGGTAGTCTTTGTGTATCACTGATTCGAGTTAACAAACTACATGTATATATCAGATTCTAGTGATTTTTTGATTTGTGTAAATAAGTACAAAAGTTAAATATATATACAACTAAAATTACATAGAATCATTTCTCAAACCAATAGTTTGAAGTAAAACTCCTTATTGATTCAGAATTCTTTACATAATTTGGTAAGTCATTAAAAAGCTCAGCAGCTGTATAAGAAAATGATCTACTTCCTGATTTAGATGAAATCCTATTCAAATGAATATCACTATGTCCCCCAGTAGTACAATTAAGTATATTCAAATTACGAGAAAACAAATTCAATAAGTAGGATGGACAAAAACCATTTGTGCGGCGGAAAACTTAAAGACATTTGTGGAAGGTCCATCTCTCAGTTAGTGGTAACCAACCTAACTCCTTAAAGAGCTGTTTAGAGCTTACATCTCCAATCTTACGCTTAAGGATTAAGGATAATACGAGCACCTCGTTTTTGTAATCTTAAAAGCCTATCCGAGTATGTTTTATATAAATTGGACCATACAATATCGCAGTACTCGTATAATGGTTGAACAATTGAATCACGCAATTGCTTACAAACATCAATGCTAATATATTTGGAGCAAAACATGTCGCAACGGTTTGGTTAGAAATCAAAGATACTGTCACTTTGTGAACTTTTCTATATGCTTGGATGAGCAGGCAAATCAGAGAAAGAGGAGCGTGACGTGGTAACTAGAAGACTGAAACAATCACGCTGCTTTGACCGAGTGCTCGCTGAAATACTTTGAGAAAGCTGATGAGTTTCCTTATTTGAATCGCGTTTTATGCCCTCGTCAAACTGAAAGCCCGCGTTAAAGCCGAAAATTTTATACAGAAGCAACCCGCTTTGTGTCATAGTGCACTGCTGAAAGTTTTATCGGCGTGAATATATTGAAAGCTCCTCTTGGCTGATTGTGAAGCCCAGTAGAAACCAGTCTTTGCCACCAAAGGATCGCATTTTGTTTTCAAATTACGAGGTGCCCAAAAGTGCCCTTACGTCAGTATTTTGCAACCATTTACGTCGTTAGTTCACCATCGTATCAAGGTTCTTGAAGTTACTCTAATCTGGTCGAAATGGCAACATTGTGTAAGAGATCATTAACCACATACTGGCATAAATGTTCTAAACGCCCTTTACAAAAAAAGACGAAAGGCATATAACAATGAACTCGCTGCGGGGTCTGACATTGGACTACATGTTTTGGCCTTCCAGGGGATACTTACGTTTTACATTTATTGGTGCATTACCCCTCCCTCTCCTCTTTTCTTCCAATAAGTTTTTTGTTTTCTTAGCACCAAATCATGTTCATTTTTACCGCCCAATGCTTTTTGACTTCCGTTTTCTGGACTCCTGTTGACTGTTGCGGCTGCTTTTCGTCTTCATTTGTGAGCCCCAAAGATAACATTCGATTGGGATCCATCTTCTCCTCTCTGACGGACACTGTCCTGTAGTGAGGAGAAAAAGAAAGAATATTACCCCGCTCTCGTGATTTACAGCGGTAATAGGACCGAGTGAAGTCCAATTCGGTCTGTAATCATACGAAGATCGATCTAATTTGTCAATCAGGAGGAGTATGGTTACAGACCGAGTTGGATAACACAAAGTCCTCTTATCAATAAATCAAAGCCATTACAATTTCCGTTAAAAACAAATGCATCTATTTATAAAAATATCTGCAGTGGTGATATATTCTATAGTAAAAAAATTCTTCCCTTTCGTAAAATTCCTCAGGTTTTTCAAAGCTAGAGGCTGTAGCTATGGTCCTTGTAATCAATTCTGTGATTGGTAGATATGGCAGGGTGGACTTAGTATGATTGGCTGCTTTAACTCTCCGATTATAGGTGTCCGATTACAGCCAACTGTCCGATTAGATCTCTAGCTAAAATATACTAATAATAGTTAATGAAAAATAAAGCAGCTAATACACCACTCACATTTGAGGAAATTGTAACTGTTATAACTGTTCATGTCATTTGAAAATTGTGCCTTTCCTCGATGAAAATTGATATCAGAAAAGACATTTTCTGTAAAGAAGCTGCAGAACCATACTAACTTCTTACTCAGAAAGGCTCCATATCAGTTTTTATTTGTACTTGGTCTTATTTGTACTAGGTCATTAAACTAGTGTAGACACAATCTATACCCGATAATAATATACCTGGGTTACTTGATACCTTTTAAAAATACTCACTTCTTGAAACTCGTCACAGGAAGTCATCCAAAATGCACAGGACGATTGTACGAGACTTACGAAATATAGGCAGTAAATAAGGCGAGTTGCCTACAGACAAGCCCATACTTCTGGAATCATATGAGAAACATGCTGAAGACCACAATCACACCAAAAATGAAGAAATCCCAAGAATCCCGCAAGAAGACCTAAAACCTATAAAACCAAGCAAGCCGCAGTCCAACCATCGTATGTTGTGGCTGGCCATTGTCACGTGTTTGATTTTTATCACTGCCCTCCTTGTGGGTCTGCTGATATTGTCCAAGAAAATAAGTCACGGGTGTGGATGTCCAGAAGAAAGTGGTTAGTTTCCCAAAACCTTTTTGCAATTTCTGATATGCAGTAAATGGCTTGAACCCGGGGGTAACATGTAAAAATGTAGTCTGATCGTCCGGGTGTGTGTAGTCCTGACAAGGACTGTTGTCGGTGGTAGTGACTGACGTTTCTACAACCTGTGCGGAAGTCATCATCAGAGTCAAGTGAATGATTGTTGTCGGTAGAATGTTCTTATTCCAGTTCGTGTAAAATGATCGGTTGGTTTTGCCGTGATGTTATTGGCTGTAAGACTCAAGTGACGTAAGTCGGTCGTGATTGGTCTGTTCCGATCTGTCGGTAAAGTTAGGTCGTTCTTTTTCGGTCGTTTGTGATGTTTATGTCGTTAATGAGTCGTTTGTATGGAGCGGGTAGTTGTTGACATCTGTTTAGGGGAGTCTGTTCTAAGTTTGTAAAGCAGCTTTCCAGAGTCAGTCGTTGAAAATAGTCAGTGCTGTAGGTTAGGCATTGCGCAGAGTCCCAGTCAATGTTGTGGTTGGTAAGTCGATGGTGTTCAGCAATGTGATTGCTGACATCACCTTTCCTCGTCGTTCGTCTGTGTTCAGTCAGTCTTGTTGTGAGGTTTCTGCCAGTCTCACCGATGTAGGAGGCTTGGCAGTCGGAACAATTGATCTTATAAATCGCTCCCTGTCTCTTCCTCGGTTCGTCTTTGTCTTTAACGTTGGTTAGTAACTGACTTAGTGTGGTGGTGGGTTTGTGGGCGACGCGGACATTGAAGGGTAGTAAGATGCGCGAGATGTTTTCAGACATGCCTTTTATGTACGGTATGGTTGCTGTAGTCGTAGGGGTTGCGGTGACGTTTGTTTCGGTAGTGGTAGTGGGTCGGTGAGTGTTTCGTCGGATGAAGTCGTTGTTGTAGTTGTTCGTCGAAAAAACACGGTGAAGGTATTTGTTCTCGTCGGATAAACTGTCTGTCGAGTCGCATAGTAGTTGCGCGCATCGTGTTAGAGTTCTGATAGTTGTGGCTTTGTGTGATGTAGGGTTGTAGGATGACTCATCTAGTAATCTGTTGGTGTGTGTCGGTTTCCTGTAAACTGTCGTCCGTAATGAGTTGTCGTTGTGGCTTACCAGGCAGTCTAGAAAAGGAAGTTTGCCATTTTCTTCGACTTCTCTGGTAAACTGTATGTCAGTGTTTTGCTCGTTAAGGTGGTGGTGGAATGCATCGATTTCGTCGTGTCTAGCGGCGGTGAATGTGTCGTCAACGTAACGTAACCAAAGCGGTATCGTTTGTCGGCAAGTCGAAAGGGCGCGTTCCTCGATGTTCTGCATCACAATTTCTGTTATAACAACAGAAACTGGAGACCCCATAGCAGTGCCGTGTAACCGTTTGTAGTGTTTACCATTGTACTGAAAGTAAGTAGACGTTAGGCAAATGTTTAGCAAGTCCATGATGTCGTCTGTCGGTAGCGGTATCGAGGAACAGACAGGGAGCGATTTATAAGATCAATTGTTCCGACTGCCAAGCCTCCTACATCGGTGAGACTGGCAGAAACCTCACAACGAGACTGACTGAACACAAACGAACGACGAGGAAAGGTGATGTCAGCAATCACATTGCTGAACACCATCGACTTACCAACCACAACATTGACTGGGACTGCGCAATGCCTAACCTACAGCACTGACTATTTTCAACGACTGACTCTGGAAAGCTGCTTTACAAACTTAGAACAGACTCCCCTAAACAGATGTCAACAACTACCCGCTCCATACAAACGACTCATTAACGACATAAACATCACAAACTACCGAAAAAGAACGACCTAACGTTACCGACAGATTGAAACAGACCATTCACGACCGACTTACGTCACTTGAGTCTTACAGCCAATAACATCACGGCAAAACTAACCGATCATTTTACACAAACTGGAATAAGAACATTCTACCGACAACAATCATTCACTTGACTCTGATGATGACTTCCGCACAGGTTGTCGAAACGTCAGTCACCACCACCGACAACAGTCCTTGTCAGGACTACACTCACGCGGACGATCAGACTACACCCCCACAATTTCTGATATTTTACTCTAAAACCTAAACTTTAAAACCTGTTTCTATTTCAGAGCCTCAATGCCTTAAAAGTCAACCACCCAGAGGGATTTCGTGAGAGGAAAATGGGACAAATATTTCTGACTTAGTAAAAACAATATAATAAGCGATGAGAAAGTGCTCCTTTTTACTATGAACTGAATGGAGAACTCAGGAGCATAGTTTTAATAGAGGTTGAAGTTAGGAATTTCCCCAAAGTGCCTCACTGCTGTTTTGCCCATTAGTGGGCTCATATTTTGCTATTGTTGCAAAACTTAAAAACAGGACAGTCTAATTTTTGTATCTCAATAATGAATTTGTTTTAGTTATTGAACAAAAATATAAATAGTTCACACTTAGGGCTACTCATTTTATTCACCATCTCTAACGGAGTGAACAGTGAGTCGCGTAGCCAATCAGATTGCAACGTTTGAAATGGAACGCTAGAGACGCTAGTAGATTTACTCTATTAGTGGAAATGAGAAAGACGACCAGAGATTGTCAACACTGTAAAAAAAAAAACAAAAAACACAAACAGCAATAAAAATAATGCTGAACACAGTTACGCTCTGTATCTTTACTTTCGTGTCAGGTTGAGTACGTAAACTCTGACTTGAACGAGTTGAGGGCCGCAGTAAATGGAACAAAGAACGATATTGCCAAACTGAAGAGATCTTTTACATCGGTGAGGATTTCATTGTTTCTTATAAATAGGGCTAATTTCTTTAATCACCAACTATCACGTGGTGTATAGTGAGTAGCTATAGCCAATCAGATTACTCACACTTGTGATAGAGTGCTAAGAAGGCTAGTAGATTTCTTTTAGACCAAGTAAAGAGGAAGACGACCGAAAACTACCGTAAGTGTAACCTTCTACCGGAAAGAAAAAAAAAATACGCTGAGCGAAGTTTTGCTTTGTATCTTTACCTTCATGTTAGGTTGAAAACATCAACTTTGATTTGGCCTCTTTGAGGGTTGCAATCGATGGAACAAAGAGCGACCTGATCGCAAAATTGAATAGGACTGTATCAATGGTAAATATTCTATTGTTTGTTACTTAATGGATTCTAGATATGTCATTTGATAATAATCAATTTCCTATAATTTATAATGAATAAACTTAGACTTTTCAAGTTTTTTTTTTGCAGAGTCTGTCGCTCTTTAATTTGGTGAAAACCTCTTTTAAGTTAATCAGCATTTTTCCTCACCCTTTTCAGGTTAACTTACTCTTAATTTCGCTCATTTTCTCACGGAGTAAATAGTACGTGGCACAGCTAATCAGATGATAGCATTTGTGATATAACGCCTGGGACGCTCGTAGTTTTTTCTAATACCAAAGATGAGAAAGATGACCTGAGACTTTTAAAACAGTAAGTTCCTGCCTGTATAAAAATTAAAAAAAAAAAAAAAAAACCAACAATGCTGAACGAGTAAGGGGTTAGTTTCTAAAGAAACCGTGGTGCTGCTTCGGTTGGAGTAACAAGGAAATTTTGTTTTTATCAACTGAGTTGATATCATTGTAAAATGGCAATCTTCAAGAGAATCGATGCTAACGTTTCGAGCGTCAAAGCGAAAAACGAAGGAATAATGCTAGAAACGTCAGCTTTAAAATTCTGTAGTGCTGAACGAAGTTATGCTTTGTATCTTTATCTTCATATTTTAAATTGAAAACTTCAACTCTGATTTGAAGGATATGAAGGCGGCAGTGGATGTAACAAAGAAAGACCTCGCCAAATTGAATACGACTATAACAAAGGTAAAGATGTTATTGTTTCTTGATTAATACTCTGTAGAAATTTATTTTAAAACTAGTCATTTTTCTATCGTCAAGGGTTAGAAATATTAAGTTGACAATTTCTGTTATGTATTTTTTCATTATGCTAGGTTGAAAACCTCAACTCTGATTTGATTGATGTGAAGGCTGCATTCGATGGAACGAAAAACGACCTTGCCAAACTGAACAGTACTATTGTAACGGTGAAGATCTCATTGATATCAATACAACGAATAATGTAGGTACTTTAATAAAGACCCCATTCCAGGCTTTCCTCCGTGTCTAAGATATTACCCCATTGGCTCTCATCGCGCCATTAGAATGGTCCTGTCTAAACCCAGAAATTTCATCAAGTTTATCTTTATCTCTATTTTTATTAGCAACATTTATACGAGCTGACCCAGTTAAGCTGCAAGCTGGTTTGAATGCGGGCATGCGAAGCAAAATGGCAAAATCTTTTATTCAAACTGCCAATTGCCAATTTGGCAAAAAACCTAGCAAAAACAATTAAAAAAACCAGAAAATTGATAAAAAAGTGCATGAGTGTCGCAAATGAGCGTGCTTTCTCGCCCATCGCTCCTCCTTTACTAAAACAATTACGAAAAGTTTCCACAGGATAAAAATAAAAATTGCATATCATGACTCTCAACATTCGCTCTGACGAAGGGCTAACGCTCGAAACGTCAGCTTTTGAACACCTTACGGTGGCCAATTTCCATTTCAACTTAGTTGATATGACCAAATTACCTTCTTCTACTATGTCCGATTTGATCACACAATTGAAACCAACGGGGACTCTTTTAAAGAAGATTCATCAATAGCTTTTAAACATGAGTCTCTCTGATCAGAAAGAGGTTACTTTTAATGAAATTCTGATCAATCATGTTTGTGTCCGCTTAGGAACCTCAACTTGCCATGGAACCAAGGGAATGTCACAGCAAATGGGATAAAGCTAAAAGAAAGGAAAAGATCACTGATATTTGTTGTTTGAGAAAAATTGTTATTTTCGGTGGAAAATCTCTACGTAAAGTTACTCATTCATCCCAGCTTTTGACGGACCGCTAGCCCATCCAGGATCAGGAGACATACTCACCCATCTTGTCTCTTCCTGCCACAGAAACCTTAGATGATTGGTTGGTAATTAGGGGCTAATGGGCCTTTAACACTTTTATACTGACCAATTTTATACAAGTTTATATCATCCTGAAACGTGTGTTCGGTTGCAGTTTTGGTCTTAGATTTTAGAGCAACTATAAGGCCCAGTTCAGACGCCGTACTTCAGCCGTGCCGAATCGAATTTAACTTTAGGCCGACCTTAATTAGTTAATCCTGGCTGAATTGATTCAGACGCCGAACTTATTTCGGCCGAAATTAATTAACTGAAGTAAATTTGTGGCCGGGGCCGGCGCAGTGTTATAAATAACTGACGAGAGTTATTTGAATGGCGTGGTCGTTGTAAGGAAGTTTTAAGTATTTTATTTGGTCACTTCTCTAAAGAAGTACCCGAATAAAATGCGGCAGTTGATCAGTAAGTGTTTCGGCGCGACCAAACATATTTCCTTGAAATGTGAAATTCCCATATGCAATAAATGTTCAATTTTTGGAGAAAACACAGATTACCATACTGTCGCTCTTTTTTGGGAGCGATACACAAAGGAGGCGGGAAAGGACGTCGCTGATGCAGAAGACAACGACATCATGGCCAAAGAACCAACAGAGCGAAGGATCAGTCAGTTCGAAAGGCGTAGAATAGGGCGCCCATTCAATATCTGTCAACATCACTTAACTAGGCCAGCCAAGCCGCCATTTTTCCTCCGCAACACTCCTTTACGCATGCTCATATGTAAAAACCACCATGAAAAATACATTATAATAATTTCAATAATTTATGCATTTGATTCGGCTCATGTGGAGTACGGCGTCTGAATCAAAGCCGGTCTACAGCCGTTCTTCCCGGCTGAGTCAGGCGGGATTAATTGACCGAGCCGATCTAAATTAAATTAGGCGTTCCGAATTGATTCAGACGCCGTACTTCACATGAACTTAATAGGTTGAATTCGATTCGGCTCGGCTGAAGTACGGCGTCTGAACCGGGCCTAACATCGCTTACGACATTGTCTGAGCATGGGTAGGTAGAAGAGAGTTTCTGCGGTACTTGGTGTATCACTAAACCATCATAGTGTAAATTTTATCAAGTTAACAATGACCAACAGGGACGATATTCTGTTAACAGGGACGAGATAAGCCGTCCGCTCATATTGGGTCCTCTTTCATACGTGGGAAGACCTATCAAGCAAACACAGGTATTTTTTGTCTTATTTAGACGGTCGGTTAGTATCATAGCGTCTGGGTATCGCAGAGCAAGTTTAAAATATCCGTTTTATACTTCTGAAAATGTTAAGGATTACCTTCCTTATAGTTAAAAGAGAAAATTTTCTCAAATACTGAATGGATCTCCGTCGGTTTTTAACGCCTAACAAAAAAAGACTTTACAACTCGCAAAATGTACGCACCCTAGGTTTGAAAGCTTTTGTTTACAGAACTAACAAAAGGAAAAATGATATGATTAAAGAAATACCCTATTTTGAAGATATAATGGTTTTATGTTCCACGAAATACTTTTTGTTCACAAGTGATTGGTCTGAGCGCTTTGCGTGTCCGAATATTCTCCAGGTATATCTGAGAAATATCCGCTGAGTTTCCGCCACTGTATTTGGAAACTAACCGTCTAATGAGATAATAGTTAGGCTCGATTTCCGCCGCTCTCTAGGGGAGGAGCGCGGGCTCCGGTTTCCGAACAGCGGCTGGTAATCGAGCCTCGACAATAGTCCGCTTAAAATTTTATCCAAAAGACGAGTCCTGTTTTCTTCATTTGTTTCGAGAACTTGTTTTTTCTGTAAGATAATCATCCCCCGCAGTTCACGTTAAACTGTTTGTGAACATTTTCCCGCGCGTTAGATAATTTTGGGAGGACATGAGCCCCTATTTGGCAGGAAAACATGTTCGGATATTTGTCGGTCTATGAGAAGCGAAAAGTTTTTCGAGGGAGGATCACATTTTCATCTGTACATATGGTTTCTTCCAGAGCTCAAAGACTGGTCGAGTAGTACGCCATACAGTCATCTTACGGGTGGTATGACGTACCATGAACGGTACATGACGTACCATGAACCTTGGACGGTACTATATTTACGCCCAAATTTATTACCGCAAAGTTGGCAGAGTCGAGGTTCTTGTGAACGGGAAAGGGATTACAATGATACAACCACAGAGGGAGAGAAGCTATGAAACTACTTTGAACGCAGCTGGTTTATTTAAACTCAAAGCTGGCGATGTCATCTCGCTGTTTGCCATCGATAAGATTACAGTGTACCTGGAGAGCAGACATACTTACTTCGGCGCGTTTTTGATTTGATCGGCACCTCTGAGGTTATAATCCGTTAATCGGCTATCATAGAGATAAATACTGATTCATAGTCCTTAATGTGATTAGCACTAAGGTACACCAAGCGCTATTTCCTAGTTTGCATTTGGTGAGTTGGTTTGTAAGAGGTATATAATGCTTTGGCTTCTGTTGTAATAAGTATAAAATAAAAGACAAGGGTGGTACCAGCAGGATCTGAGAGTGTATTGTAGTTTATCACTGATTTGATAGCAGGTCGCTTCACCGGCTGCAAAGAGCGACGAAGATAAAGGAAAGAAACTCGCAATGCAGCGAGCTCTAGCAGACGTTTTGAAGCGAGAAGTCCTCGATAAAAATTAATTACTAGCGAACTAACTTTTGGTTCCATTGGGGCTGGTCGATGTGAAGTTCACAGCCAATGTTCTGTTATTATAAGTTGATTGACAGTTCTGAACACTCCGTCAGGTGGAAAAATTAATTATGGGCATATTATTTTTAAGTGCACAAACAGCGAATTCTCTTTTTCGACCCAGCCTCAACGAACTTGGCTTCGAAGGTGGCGAATTTGCGGATGTAACTTTTGGTCAAGCAGTCACGACTGGCGTAAGTCACGACTGCAACGGCAACGAGAACGTCACTAAACAAATGTTTATTGAGCAGAACAGTGGCTGTGCACGTGCGTTATGGATCTCTGCAAAACAACAACGTGAAAAGACCAAACTTTGTGTTGTCTGCAGAACGTGAACAACGACGGTTGATTTTTTTAAATTTCTATGTCTAATTTAGCTTTGTGTTCCATATCCAGTTGCGAGATAGCTATGACAGTTAGAAACAAACTAAATGACTTTGGAATATCGCCAGATTCTTAGGTAAAAACATAAGTTTATTTTCTAAACCGACGCTCTCCACGCCGTCGCCTTCGTCGTTTCTTAAGCTGTCCTGATTCATTCACAGTCTCCCACGGCGCTAGTTCTCTTTTAATTTTGGTACAACATGTGAGGACAGTGCTAAGTTACCATGGAAATGTACGAAATTGATAATGAAAGATGAGCCCATGCAGTTTCTACGTTCGAAGTTAGGTTAATCTGGGTGATTTCGCGTCAGTTTGCCCACGAATGCCGGGTTGGAAATGTCACAGAATTTTTCCCGCAAATGACAGTTTGAAAAATATTATATAATGTTCCTTTTGTTTCGTCACTTTCTCGTTGTTGGTGCCGTCGTATTTTGCATACCTGTCGTTGAGATCCACATCGGATTTAACAACATCGCTAGAAAAGCGTTCATTCTTTATTGATGCTGTATTTCACCACCTTATATAATTTTCTACCTATTTTGCGTTATGTTTCTTGAATGATCCTTGGGTTAGTATCATTGGAAAAAATATTATGGGTTGAGCTATAGCAAAGTTTTTATTTTTAGTTTTAGTTGTATTTAAATTTTACCGGAAGGAAATTTTTTTCGGGTTAACTTCTTACACGGGAAGTTTCTTCTTGGGGCAAAAGTTTGGAAGTTCAAGGCATTAATTTATTTTCCAGGGTCATTCGGTATGCTTCAAATTTTTTTCTTTCCATCTTTTTTTTTTTATTCTCGTTTTAGGCCAAGTATCTCTTAATCCCGTCGCTATTATCTTAAAGACACATTTTCAGATTAGAGTCGCTAATTATGGAATATTTTGTCCCAATGTGGACAGTGATGGTACTCAATTCAACATCGTAAAGGAAACATCTTCTTTATTAAATTTTTTTACCTCAGTAGTACGTTAGCAGAGAACTTCAGACTCATATTTACTAAAATCCAAGCAAGAACTGAGAAAAAAAATTTCACACCAGAAAAAAAATCATCAAAAAGATTTTCAGGTTTTGGAAAGCCACGGGTTTCCGGACTTTAAGAAAACTTGAAAAGATTAAAAGATGGATGAAGTGCTTCGAGAAGTATTAAAAATTGATGGACTTTACTTAAGTCATATGCAATAGCCAATCTAAGTCAGAAATTACGACAAGTTTTGAACTGAAATTGAAATAAATGTCCCTTCAGTCGTTAACCTTTTTAACCCAGAAGTGATTAACATGTAACTTCTCCCTAAAATATCCAAACATTATCCTGCAAGCAGGTGATGAGAATACTCAAACTTATCTTGATCTAACAACAAATTCTCGTAACAAAATTACACGGAAATGAGTAGCAGCTAGGGGGAGAATTAACAATCAGATCTTAGGGGTTAATGGGTTAATTGCGCATGAAGACACAAACTGTAGTAAATTTAAGAATGACAAGTGTTATGAATTAAGGTCCACGGTTCAGTTATGTAGTTAAAACAGTTCAGCTGACTCTAGGAAATACGAGGTATGGTAGAAATATTTTGGATATATCAACAAAGTTGAAATGGTAAATTAGCCACCGTAATGATTACAAAAGCTGACGTTTCGAGCGTTAGCCCTTCGTCGTCGCTCCGACGAAGGGCTAAAGGAGCGACGACGAAGGAGCGACGATGAAGGAGCGACGACGAAGGAGCGACGACGAAGGGCTAACGCTCGAAACGTCAGCTTTTGTAATCATTACGGTGGCTAATTTACCATTTCAACTTTGTTGATATATCCAAATTATTTTGTTACTCCCACCGACGCAGCCCCAAACAGTTTCTTTCGAAACTATCAGCCTTTATTCAATGGTAGAAATATATCTGGAGCCGAAATTTTGTCGGTGTTGATATGCAACAACTGGAAAGGAAATAAAGGTAACTTGAACCCGAATAGAGTAGGTAAACATTTATAAACTCATGGATAGAAACACGTGGACAGATTTTTTTCCCAGGGTACGTAAAGATTTAGCAATGAGAATGATTTACCGGTCGAAACACGGGAGGAATATTTAGACACCGATGTGTGAGATTAATGGACGCTTCTGTGTCAATTTATTTCTCACGGATTGCAATAGAGCAGAACTTCAAGTTGTGCGGTACCTCGTTCTGAAAAGGACATCAACTCACTTTTTTTTCAATCCCACGCCTTACTGGTTTTCAGAACAGCAGGTTACGGAATCTGAGACGCTAAGGTCGCCAAAGGGGAGGAAAATGAAATAACTGGGCGCCCTTCAGTCTAACAACGTAGACAGGGTTTACCCTATTTTCTATTCCGCTAACGTATAACGTGCGTAGAGGTTAAACAGGAAGACAAATCCTTAAATGATTCTACGTTCAGTTGTAAACTTGCTTTCCCATCCGAAGAATCCCGCCTTTACCACAACCTTCCCATTGTTTACTGAGGGTTAGAAAATGAAAATAAAATATTACGTGCCCAAGCCGTCCAAAGCTCGTGTTTTTGCGAGAAAGACGAGTTTGAAGCACAAAATTATCACTGTTCAGGGCGAATGGCAACACCAGAAAACACTGTAAAAGCTCCATGCTTACCCCTAGTATCGTGCGACTATCAGTGATGGAAGAACGGGTGAAGTAAAGAGAGTGGAGAGAGGTAGTTAGAGAGCTGAAAAATTATGCTTTAACCGGCTGTTTTTGACCGAGTACTCACTGAAATACGTCGGGAAAGCTATATGGATTTTATTCTTCGAAATTTGTTGCATTTATGCCCTCGTCATGAACAGCCCCAGATAGAAACCAAAAGTTTTAAATAGAAACTTATGTGGCTGTCGTCACTTGGCTGATAAATTCTGTGATATGTAAACATGTGCCGCCAATTATCTCTCCTTCTCCTCAGCAATGTTTCTTTTCGCATAATCTGATTAGCAAAGTTAAGAAAGACAATTCGGTGTCAAAAATTCGATATCCAAAGGAAAGAGGTCTTGAGTTTTTCACGGTGTGTGCTCACCACGAGTATTCAGCTTAGAGCTTATCAAATAAGTAATTGATGTTTTGGCCCGTTGAAAAGCCAACAGGTGGATAGACATCGGAAGAACTCGTCTTTGTCACCTGGGGAAAGCATATTTATTTTACAAAGTGTTGTTTTACGTCCTCTAGAGTTATGGCGCAGCTTCTAGTACAACTATTAAGCAGTAAGAGACTGTGTCCAATATTTTATTGCTTGCTTTTAAACTTGCTGCCCAATTCGGGGAATCTCAGTAATCATTCTAGAATCAGATATATGACCTTTGTTAGTGGAGGGTTAGAAAAATGAAAGAAAAGTATCACTCGTTTAAGTCACCCACGGCACGTAATTACGCGAGCAGGACGAATTTGAAGCAAAATTTGCATATCGCAACCGCGAACTGAGTTTGGTTCAGTTAGAAATTGAAGATACTGTTTCTTTGTGAACTTTTCGATATGCTTAGCCAAAGCAACGTGCGATGAACAGAGAGTGTGGCATGGTAATTAGAAGACCGCAACATTACGATTTAAGCAGCTGCTTTGACCAAGTGCTCGCTGAAATACTTTGGGGAAGCTTTTTGAGTTTCCTAACCTTAATCGTGTTTTATGCCCCCGTCAAACTGACAACCTTCGATAGAAACCGAAAATTTTATGTAGATACAACCTACATTGTGTTATATTGCGCTGCTGGAAGTTTTAGCGGTGTGAATATATTGAAAGCTCCTTTTGGCTGATTGTGAAGCCCAATAGGCAGAAAAATATCAGAGGAACCCATTCTTGTCATCGAGGGGACGCATTTTGTTCTCAAACAACGAGGTGTCCTTGCGTCAATATTTTTCGACGACTTACTTCATCCAGAGCTGCGGAGGATTACACTGTCGGATCAAAACTCTACAGGATGATTAGTGAAAGATAAAGCAGCTAATACACCAATCACATTTGAGGAAATTGTAATAGTTATGATTAATAAGATTATAAATCTGTTCAGGATGGTAAAAGATAAACATTTCAAAGCTTGTTGACTATTTTCCCAAAGGCTCGTCAGTTGAAAGCTTTACTCTTGCTCCCCTAAATACCCATAAATTTTGTCTCTTTCCTCGATAAAAATCAATATCAGAAAAAAAAAATTCCTCGAAGAAGGTGCAGAACTATGTTAACTTTTTTCTCAGAATAAATTTCCAGCTTTTTAGAAATACTTGATCCTATAACCATGGTTTTATTTCAGAGATAACGATGGCGAAGAAAATGAGATATAGTTAAATGAAAAGTCATAGATGTAAACTGGTGTAGACACAAACTAAACCCAACAGTGATAAACCTGGGTTAATTATTTGATCTCTTTTAAAAGTACTCACTTCTCGAAGCACTTCACAGGAAGTCATCCAGAATGCAAAGGACGATTGTGCGAGCCTTACGCAATACATGCCTTGAAGAGGGCGAGTTGCCTACAGACAAGCCCATACTTTTGGAATCATATGAGGAACATGCTGAAGACCACAATCAGGCCGAAAGTGTAGAAGTCTCAATAATCTTGCAAGAGGACCTAGAACGCACAAAACCAAGCAAGCCACAGTCCAACCATCGTCTATTGTGGCTGGCCATTGTCACGTGTTTGATTTTGATCGCTGCCCTCCTTGTGAGTCTGTTGATATTGTCTAAGAAAATAAGTCATGGGTAAGGATGTTCAAAAGAAAGTGGTCAATTTTCCATAAATTTTTGGCAATTCCTGATATTTTACTCCAAAGCCTCAACTTAAAAAGGGTAACCATGTCTGTAACGAAAATTGTTTCTATTTCAGGGCATCGTCGCCTTAAAAGTCAACCACCCAATGAGATTTCGTCTGAGGAGAATAGGACAAATATTTCTGATTTGGTAAAAACAAGATAATAAACGATGAGAAAGTGCTCCTTTTTATTATGAATCGAATGGAGAACTCAGGAGCATGGTTAGGATTTTTCAAAGAGAGTGAGTGGGGTGGGGTGGGATGAGGAGAGGTCTGAGTTAGGAATTTCTGTCAGGTGGCTTATACCGCTGCTTTTCCCATCAGTGGGTTCATACTTTGCTATTGGTGCAAAAGTTAAACAGGACAGGTTCTCTTTTGCATGTCAATAATGAAATTGCTTTAGTTGCTGAACAATAATACAAATGGTTCACACTTAGGGCTACTCATATTATTCACCATCCCTAACGGAGTGTAAGCTTTTACCTGAAAGGAAAAAAAAATACGCTGAGAGAAGCTATGCTTTGTATCTTTACCTTCCTGTTAGGTTAAAAGCATCAACTCTGATTTGAACTCTCTGAGGGCTGGAATTGATGGAACAAAGAGCGACCTGACCGCAAAATTGGATGGGACTGTATCAACGGTAAAGATTGTACTGTTTCTTACTTATTAATGGATTCTAGAAATGTCTCGATAATAATCAATTTCCACGTTTAAGGGTTACAATGACTAAACTTAGACTTTTCAAGTAGGATTTCTCGGTCTTTGATTTGGTGAAAACCTTTTTTGATTTGAACAGCATTTTTTCCTGTTAATTTAGTGTTAATTTCACTCATTTTTCACGGAGTAAATAGCACGTGGCGCAGCCAATCAGATGATTGCATTTGTGATAGAACCCTGAGGACGCTCGTAGATTTTTCCTAATACCAAGGATGAGGAAGATTACCGCAGACTATCGAGACTGTAAACTTCTGACTGAATAAAAATAAAAAAAACCAACAATGCTGAACGAATAAAGAGGATGAGTTTCTAAAGAAACTGCGGGTAAGGCATTAGTTGGAGTAACATGGTAAATTTTGGTTTTATGAACTGAGTTGATTTCGTAAACTGGCAACTGTTAAGAGAATCAAAGCTGACGTTTCATGGCCCTTCGTCAGGGCGAAAGACGAAGGGATAACGCTGGAAACGTCAGCTTTAAAACTCTGTAATGCTAAACGAAGTTACTCTTTGTATCTTTATCTTAATATGTTA
Source organism: Stylophora pistillata (assembly GCF_964205215.1). NCBI lineage: Eukaryota > Metazoa > Cnidaria > Anthozoa > Scleractinia > Pocilloporidae > Stylophora > Stylophora pistillata. The sequence continues at coordinate 30,770,634 of NC_142524.1, forward strand.
GATTGAAAACTTCAACTCTGATTTGAACGATATGAAGGCTGCAGTAGATGGAACAAAGAACGACTTTGCCGATTTGAACGGTACTGTAACAAAGGTAAAGATCTCACTGATAACTTTACTATGAACACCGTAGGTACTTTAATAAAGACGCCGCCATCCACGCTTTTTCCATGTTCAAGACATTTCCCTCTTTGCTCATTAAAAGGCTCTTCTCACATCGAGCTCATAATTCATTAGAATGATCCTGATCATGATTGACCTCAGCAATTTCAGCAAGTTTATTTTTCATATATTTATGAGATGGGAACAAGACAGAAAATGTGAGGCAATTAATTTACTCTGCGAATTTTGAAAATCTAAAAGGAAAAAGTAAATTGATACATAAGAAAGCGTCAGTTCTGCGGACGAGTAAGCTTTCACGACTATCTTCCCAGGCATATGTGAAATATTTCGTAAGGGTTAAATAAAAAAATGCTCTTCAGGAGACATACTCGCCAATCTTGTCTTTTCCTGCTAAGGAGATTGGAGACAAGCAACTAGCAATTAAGGGCTCATGGGCCTCTAACGCCTTTACGCTCATCCTAAAAGTCAAGTTCATATCATCCTGAAATGTATGATTAGTTGCAGTTTTCGTTTTTGTTTTTAGAGCCATCACAACATCGCTTAGAATGAGAATGTCTAAGTAGGTACGTGTTGGGCGAGTTTCTGCGGTACTTGGTGTATCTGTTGGCCCGTAACCCGTACTTAGGCCCCCTCTGAGAGAAACTACAACCGGGCTACGGGCAACACGTTGTAGGTACTAAGAGCGAGCTCCTCGTGCTCGAGTTTAGAAATAAAGACTGTTCACGTTGTTCACTGGGTCGTCCTTCCTGCCCAACTTATCATTAAATTACCGTGGTGTAAATTGAATCATTTGATAATAAAAATTAACGGTAAAAAACTACGACGTTTCGAAGTCTGCATGACCTCATTATCAAGTAAAATGTTAAAACTGATGTAAAATTGTAGCTCAGAGATTATATACAAATAAAATGTGATAACTTCATTAGAATAATGAGCGTTCATTGTTATTGGTGTTTAGCATGTCAGATCGTGCAGTATATGTTTAAATAAATACTTTTGCACGTATTGAGTCAGACTGCGTGTTTAGCTTTGGTTTTTGTTCGCGAATGAATAACATTTCGTGAATTAGGCAGTCCATTTTCCCGCGGCATTTCTTGAGAACGGAAAACATTTTCTCTAGGCTAGTGGACGCTACACTGTGGGCTTCTTTCAGATGCTTGCCAATGACAGAGGCTTTATGTTCTTCTATGCGTTGATGAAGATGGCGTGTGGTATAACCGATATAATCCGCATCGCACGAATTATATCGGTTATACCACACGCCATCTTCAGGTTCTGTCCTGGTGTACCGGTTCACAAGGGAATTACCATTGTTCTTTCTTTGTTTAGGAGTCATTGATTAGCTGTTGTGTATTGTTCGGTCTTTTGTATCGGCTCTCGTGAACCGGTACACGAGGACAGAACCCATCTTCATCAACGCATAGAAGAACATAAAGCCTCTGTCATTGGCAAGCATCTGAAAGAAGCCCACAGTGTAGCGTCCACTAGCCTAGAGAAAATGTTTTCCGTTCTCAAGAAATGCCGCGGGAAAATGGACTGCCTAATTCACGAAATGTTATTCATTCGCGAACAAAAACCAAAGCTAAACACGCAGTCTGACTCAATACGTGCAAAAGTATTTATTTAAACATATACTGCACGATCTGACATGCTAAACACCAATAACAATGAACGCTCATTATTCTAATGAAGTTATCACATTTTATTTGTATATAATCTCTGAGCTACAATATTACATCAGTTTTAACATTTTACTTGATAATGAGGTCATGCAGACTTCGAAACGTCGTAGTTTTTTACCGTTAATTTTTATTATCAAATGTATTTCAAAACATTCTCTGATTAGTAAATTGAATCAAGTTAAGAATACCTGTATGGCCGATTTTCTGTTAACAGGAACAAGTTAATGCCATATAGACTCTTCGAATTCACGAATTACCGCAAACCTGAAGTTTATTGACTTAAGAAAAGTCTTACAAAGGCGAGATCTAGGGACCTACCTTGCTCATTAGATACACCACTGGAAATAATTAAGCAAAGTATTGGTTTGCATTAAGAGACCCATCCAATTAATGTTCATCTAGATAAACCACACAGGATTTGTTATATATGCATTCAATTCCTTTCCATCCAATCGAATTTCTTAATTTCAGCTCAAATACCTCCAATTGCCTTTGAATAAGACATTGAAGTCCGCATTGGATAAAAATAGGAAAAAAAGAAAACAGCAGTCGTTTTTGTTACCCTCAGTGCAAAACCAGAGATGCGAAACAGTATCGCTTAGCCTCGTTTTCAACTCCCAATTGAACGCTAAATACCTCGCTTCGTTAACCAGTCAGAATGCGAGTTTTTTTCAATTATGCAATTCTCTCTTAAACTTGAAAGTCTTCGCTTGTGCTCTAACTAGGTACAGGCAATACAGAACAGTACAAGCAATGTTCTTTCAGATCTGAAAAGTTCTGTGACAAAGGTAAACATTTACGTGATGGGGGTTATATGGTGATAACTGTCTGGTGATTTTGTACCATGTGACGTGACTATTTCTATCATAGAATTTTGTAATTATTTATATATTTATTTATTTATCAGTTTTTTGTAATGCTGTATAATCTAGTTAGAGGGCCACAGGTCTGTCAGTTTTTCAGCTGTTACGTGTCCCCCTCTATAAATAAAGTCCTTACTTACTTACTTACATTAAATTACCAACAAATAGAGTCTCGCAAAAACTAATGGCTGGGTTATAAGATTAATTTTAATAAAGGAAAGTTGTGATTGTCATATTAGCGATCCTATCATATTTTTTTATCCTCCAGCTCAACAAAGCTTTTCAAAGTAACTTAAGCGAGTCGTGCCAGAATGTGACCAGGAACTCAGCCTACGAGGAATGCAAATCTAAATGTTGCTGTGAAGCAAATTCTTCCGAAGACGTAAAAACACGTAAGTGTTCTTCTAAATCAGAGTCTAACCATCAGAGTCTAGCACACCAACCATCAGAGTCTAGCGCACCAACCATCAGAGTCTAGCGCACTACTCATTAGAGTCTAGCGCACTACTCATCAGAGTCTAGCGCACTAACCATCAGACTGCTGTGCACTACTCATCAGAGTGCAGCGCACTACTCATCAGAGTCTAACGCACTAACCATCACAGTCTAGCGCACTAACCATCAGAGTCTAGCGCACTACTCATTAGAGTCTAGCGCACTACTCATCAGAGCCAAGGGCACTAACCATCAGATTGCAGCGCCTTACTCATCAGAGTCTAGCGCACTAACCATTAGGCCTCTGCGTCCTAGGCCAATGTAATGGCCTCCCCCCCGTAAGGCTTTTTAATATTTAATAATGATCCTACTCCCCGCCCCTTTACCTGGCAGTCAATTTTCTGTAGTCCTCCCTCATACTCTGTTGGCGATGACTGATCTCTCATCATTTCCCCTGAAAACAATGAGATTCCCCCCAAAATCTTCCGTCTCCTCCTCCCCCCACCCCTTCCCTAAGCAACAGGTAATGACTGGGGCCTTATTTGTTGATACTTGTATTGTTTTGTTTGCTTTTCCTTCATATATGTTTCATATTGGGTTTAAGGACAAAAAATTTATGGAGAGTTAAACTATTTTCTTTTTATCACGATGGTGTATCATTTTTGTAGTCACATCCGGTATAGGTCGCGAAATTTTCGTTGCTGGTCTTCTTCAAGATAGTCCGGCGATTTGGAGGGGAGTGAACGAGTTAATTTCTATTCTCTGATTTTCTTTTCAAAATCAAGCCCCAGCCGTTGAAAGTTGTAAAGAGCTGTACAACACAAATGGGTAAGGTCTTTCCATTCATCAGCTGGCCGCGTTTTAAAATAAGGAGCTATTGAAGTGATTAATTGTAAAGCGTGTTGAGTATTTTAATTTTGCGAGGAAAAGTTGTAACTAACTATTTGGAGCAAGAGGCAGTTATTTCTAATAACAATATTTCAGCTGACGCCATGAGATGCAGTGAGAATATATCAGAAGTCGAAACACGGAACACACCTTAACTTGTGCTCTCCCAAAACACAGCGGTTAATTGATGTTAACTTTTAAAACTTTGAATAAAGAGGGTAAGTTTCTAAAGAAAGAACCAGAAAGAGGGCAGAAGGTGCAATGCCCTATAAACTTCTTTCTCAGAATAGGTCTCCAAATCTACTTTTAATAAATAATTTTTAAGGCTTAGAATGACTTCGTCCAGAAACCACGGTTTAGTAAAAGGACTTTAAAAAAGAACAAAATATGAAACGTGGTAGATTGAAAATTGAAGGAATTTAATGAGCGAAGAAAAAACTGAACCCGAAAGTGATAAATCTGGGTTACAGGTCAAATGATTTGTTTAAAAATATTCACTTTTTGGAACACTCTACAGAAGGTTACTCAAAATGCAGAGGACATTTGTAGGAGACCCAAGAAATAAAGGCTATGAAGATGATGAGTTGCGTTCAGGGAAGCACATACTACTGAAACCAGCCAAGGAACATGCAGAAAGGCAGAATCAAACCGAAAAGGACGAAGTCCCAAGTATCTTGCAAGAGGATCTAGCACCCATAAAACCAAGCAAGCCTCAGTCAAGCCATCGTTTATTGTAGCTGTGTCCATCACCCGTAAAGACGTTCCCAGCGGGGAATGGAGCAAGCACATCTGACTTGGCAAAGGTTTTAATCAAACAACCAATAAGAAACAGCTTTCTAATACTCAGAAGTGGTTACAGAACTGAGGGGACCTAATAAGGATTTTTTTAAGAGGGAAGGGGGCAGCTAGGAATTTCTGTGCTCCTTAAGTGAGGTAGTTTATATCGCTGCAGTACCTTATTCATTGTCCATTGGCGGGCTCATATTCAGACGGCGAGAGGTAACAACGCATAGAAACTCAGTCTCTTCTACATAGCTGCGGAAGAGCCTTTTGCCGTGAAAATCTCTAACCATTTTCATGAAATTCTTTAATTTCAGTTCAAATACTTCCAGTTGTCTCTGAATCCGACATTGAAGTCCATCACTGGATAAAAGACACGACGATCTCGTAGAGCTTGAAAGTACCATAACAATCCGGGTAACTTTAAATCTTACCTTAAGTCCTAATAAATACTCTCTACCCTCTTTTAAACGAGTATAATTGTGGTAACGAACGACTGTTATTTTCTTTGATGAAATCTTGTTTGTACCTTAAGGTTAATGTTAGATTGAAAACCGTGACTCTGATTTGAATGATGTAAAGACTGCAGTGGTATGCAATGAAGAACGACTCTGCTGATTTGAACGGCACTGTAGCAAAGGTAAAGATCTCACTGATAACTTTACCATGAATACCGTAAGTATTTTAATAAAGAAGCCATCCACGCTTTTTTCATCTTCAAGACATTACTCTCTTGGCTCATTAAAAGGCTCTTCTCACATCGAGGTTATAGTTCATTATTGAAAACTGGATCATTGAATAATGCAATTTAAGACTTTTCATTAGCTTAGCCATTATGGTATATGAACCAATATACCATAATCTCATATCTGTACATGGAAACATTAGATTTCTTCTTAAAAAATAAAGTCAAGAAGATTTGTCTAAAATCTTGGGAGCGTTTTTTTTTAATAAAACAATTATTCCACTCGCGCTTGTTGGATATGAGATGATTATAGCCAACGAGGCGCGTAGCGCCCCGTTGGCTATCTATCATCTCATATCCAACGCGCGCTCGCTAATTAGAATGGTTCTGATCAGGACTTACCTCAGCAATTTCATCAAGTTTATTTTTCAAATTTTTACAAGATGGGAACAGTACAGTGCGAGGCAATTTTTTTTACTCAATCTGCGAATTGCAAAAATCTAAAAGAAAAACGTAAATTGATACAGGAGAGCGTCAGTTTTGCGGACAAGTGAGCTTTCACGACTATCTTCCCAGGAATATGTGAAATATTTCGTAAGGGTGAAATAATAAATGCTCTTCAGGAGACGTACTCACTAATCTTGTCTTTTCCTGCCAAGGAGACCGGAGATAAGCAACTGGCAGTTAAGCGCTGATGGGCCTCTATTGCCTTTATGCTCATCTTCAAAGTAAATTGTATATCAGCCCGAAACGTATGATCGGTTGCAGTTTTGGTTTTGATTTTCGAGCCATTATAGATTATCATGGTGTAAATTGAATCAAGTTAACAATGCCTGCATGGACGATTTTCTGTTTGCAGGAACAAGATAAGCTGTCTGCTCATATCGGGTCCATCTTCATAGGTTTAAACACCTATGAAGCAAACACAGGTATTTTTTGTCTTATTTAATTTAGACGGTCGGTAAGTTAGTATAATAGCGTCAATTATTTGGAAACTAACGTCTAATACGATAATAGTCGGCTTAAAATGTTATTCAAAAAGAAAGAAATTTTTGCCGTTATTACAGAAGATGGGACTTTTTTTGTTCGTTTGCTCTAAGGACTTGTTTGTTAGATAATCTTGAAAGGATATTAAAAACAATAGACTCCATTTGGCGCGAAAACATGCTCGGATATTTGTCGGTCTGCGAGGAGCCAAAACTTTTTAGAAGGAGGATCTCATTTTCACCGGTACATACGATTTCTTCTAGTGCTCAAGGACTGGTCGAATAGTACTGGTCATACCGCCCGTAAGATGACTGTATAGCGTACCATGATGGAAGTCTGACTGTGCCTACCCCTGGACGGCACTATATCTACGCCCAAATGTATTACCCCGATGCTGGCAGAGTCAAGGTCCTTGTGAACGGCAAAGCGATTAGAATGATACAACCATGGTTATGAATCACCTATTCTGAGCGCAGAATGGTTATGAATGGTTATGAATCCACTCTGAGCGCATGGTTATGAATCTACTCTGAGCGCAGCTGGATTATTTCCACTCAAGGCTGGCGATGCCATGCCACTATATGCCACCAATAAGATTGAAGTGTACCTGGAGAGCATTCATACTTACTTCGGTGCGTTTTTGATTTGAGTGGCACCTCCAAGGTAACCATTCGTTACTTGGCTATCAAAGTACAAAAAAAAAAAAAAAAAAATGGTGGAGTTTTATGCTGGGTGGTTTGTGCGAGTTATATAATGGTAGGAGATTGCTTTGACTTCTGTTGAGATAAGTATAAAAAAAAAGACAAGAATGATACCAGCAGGATCTGAGGGTAGTCTTTGTGTATCACTGATTTGAGTTAACAAACTAAACGTAAATTTCAGCTTCCAGTGATTCCTCATTTGTGTAACATTGACTGAATGTTTCTTAACCACTTACTCCTAAAAGAGATAATGATATGAATACTTATCGGTTCAGGACACTGTAGTTGGTGCTGTTCTGTCATATTGTAAAATCGTTTTTGAAATTGACGCAGTTTTCACTTGCCCATCGGCAAATCACAACAGAATACCATCGCCAGGGAGCTTTAATCTCAAGATCCCTCACCAACGCGAGGCCTGGAAAAGAGCGAAGGCGCATGTCTCTCCATGGGGTTGGGTGACGTCAACAGGCCCAACCTTAAATTCATCGCCCTCAATCAGATTTTCCCAGTGCGCGGAGAAACTGGTGAAGTGAGCAAAGCGTGGTGAGTACATAAAAATTGTTGTTCTTTTAGGTGAGGCGAGTTGTGCCTTATTATTTGAACCAAGGTTCAGTGATGAAGTTAAAACATTTCAGCTGACTCTGTGAGATATCTTAGAAGTATATCAGAAGCCCAAACTTTGTCGGTGTTGATATCCAGCATCATCAACTGGAAAGGAAATGAAACCAACTCGACCCCAGATAGAATAGGTAACCATTTATAAACTCATGGATAGAAACACGTAGACGAATTTTTTACCAGAATAGGTAAAGATTTAGCAAGAAAAATGAATTGAGTTGGTGCCCTTTAGTCTAAGAACAAAGGCAGGGTTCAGGTTATTTTCTATTCGACGAACGTTAACGAGCATATAGGTTAAACAATAAGACAAATCATCAAATGTTTCCACTTTCCGTTGTAAACTTGCTTTCCAATTCGAGGAATCTCGCCTTCACCGCATCCTTCTCATTGTTTGCTAAGGGTTAGAAAATGAAAATGAAATATGACGTGCCTTAGTCGTCCAAAGCTCATGTTTGCGCGAAAATGACGAATTGGAAGCAAAAATTGTCGCTCTTCAAAGCAAATAGCTTTATCAGAAAACACTGTAAAAGCTTCAAAGTCCCTTTAACAACCTCTCCATGCTTACCCATAGTATCACGCGACTATCAGTGATGGAGGAGTGGGCGAAGTAAAGAGAGGTAGTTAAAGAGCTGAAAAAAATTACGATTTAAACAACTGTTTTTGACCGAGTACTCACTGAAACAAGTCGGGAAAGCTAGGTGAGTTTCATTCTTCGAAATTTGCTTACATTTCATGGAAGCCACATTATTTTATAGAAACCAATATTCGCATATAGAAACTTATGTGGCTGTCGTCACTTTCCTGAAAAATAGTCCTATGATATGTCAACCTGTGCTGCTAAACATCTTACAGTTATGAGTTTTACGTCACCTAGAGTTACGGCGCAGTTTCTGGTACAACTGATAAACAGAAAGACAATGCATCGAATGTTTTCAAGCTTAGCTTTTAACTTGCTGAACAACTCAGGGAATTGCCCCACGCAGAGCAACCTTTCCAGAATCGGATATATAACCTTTGTTTGTTGAGGGTTGGTAAGTGAAAGACAAGTTTCACGCGTTTAAGTCGCTCAAAGCACGTGTTTGCACAAGCAAGACGACTTTGAAGCAAAACATATCCCAATAGTTTGGTTAGAAATTGAAGATGTTGTCCTGTTGTCAACTCTTCTATACGCTTAGCCAAAGTAGCTTGCGACCAGCAGTGATGAATGAGCGGACAAATTAGAGAAAGAGGAAAGTGACATGGTAACTAGAAGACTGAAACAATTACGATGCTCTGACCGAGTGCTCGCTGAGATACTTTGGGAAAGCCTTTTGAGTTTCCTTATCTGAATGGCGTTTTATGCCGTCGTCAAAATGAAAGCCTTCGATAGAAACCGAAAATTTTATGCAGAAACAACCCGCTTTGTGTCATATTGCGCTGATAAAAGTTTTATCGGCGTGAATATATTGAAAGCTCCTCTTAGCTGATTGTGAAGCCCATTAGGAAGAAAAATATCAGGGGAACCCGTCTTTGTCACCAATGGAATGAATTTTGTTTTCAAATTAAATTACGAGGTGCCCTCGCGTCAGTAGAGAGCTTAAGGTGGCTCGTACCGGTTTTCATCTTTTTGATGGCTTGTAACTTTGAAAGAATACAACAGAAAGACTAACTAAGGCCAGTTGAACACTTTTACGGGGTTGAATTATATAATAATTAGTTATCCAAAACTAGGTGTCATTTCGTCACTGGCAGTTTCCATGGCAACGCTTTCATAGGCGTATTAAGACGCATTTTTTAGCTTGTGGCTTAAATAATTCGAAAACTAACCCGGTGACCCCGTGATTTTTTTCAGTGATTGCTTTTGGCACTTGAAAAGGAAAATGCACAAAGATTTTTAAAAATTTCTACCGAGCGGAATTTCAGAAAATCTAGATAGAAGGCAATTTTCACACATCGCAAATTTCCTTCCGTAGAATTTTCTATTTTTTATTTGATGATCCCTTTCGACGCTATTATCATATTGGAACAATAAAAAGGAGGGGTAACCGGACTTGTTTTCATGCAATAGCTTTCGTAAGTTTAGCAATTTCCCCGCGCGTTCTCACGCATTTAAAAGTCTGGATTCAATAAGATCGACATTTGCTCATGATCTGTTTTAGCTACCGCTGACAATTGCGTGTGCTCGCGCGAGCACCTACGATCTGATGTTTACAGACGTTTACTTCTAAGAATATCATTAAAAGACGGCTTTTTAATGATAAAGACGGCTTTTTAATGATATTATTATTAATGATATATCCTTATCTGAATGGCGTTTTATGCTCATCTTACGTTTTTGAAGTCACCAGAGAGACAACATTTCAGCTCACTGGATGACATATTGTAGATAAACACGAGAAGCCGAAATTTTGTCGGTGTTGATACCCAGTAACTGAAAAATTAGAAGCTATGAATTCGTTGAAAGAACACTGGCTGGCTCTATAAAATACTCAGTTGATGAATGCTTTGTATCTGTTTGTATCCATTATTGTCGTGAAATGTATTATTTTTCCCCGCGCTAACAATGGTCGCTTGCGCGAATAAAAATTTCTGGCGAAGTCGGATTTTCTGACGCTATCAGCGTGCACTATCGGGATTTTGAGCACGCTTACGTATAATGAATTTGATTGCGCGACTCTGCTAGCTATGTTCTAATAAGATTTAGCAAAAAGAATGATTTACCAACTTTAGACATATTTCCGAACACCGAGATGTGGGATTGCGGAAGAACGCTTCTGTGCCTAACTGTATCTCAGATAGCAATAGAACACAATTTTCAGTTGTGCAGAACCTTGTTTTGAAAAGAACATGAATTGTTTTTGTTTTTCAATCCCGCGCCTTACTGGTTTTCACAACATCTGCTGCTTGCATCAGAGACATCAACGTCAACAAAGGGGAGGAACTGAATTGGCTAGAAATTGACTACACTAAAATGACAGGGCATTTATGCTACGACCTAGGTTATCTAAAGCATGTGTTCTCGCGACAAGGTCGAATTTTCTGTATGAATAAAGACCACAGAAGCTTCGTTTGAAATGGATGATACTGCCCCTCACTTCAAGAACTTCTCTAGCTTACCCATAGTAGTGTGCGATTTTCAAAGATGGATGTGAAGTTAAGAAAGAGGGTGACAATGTTGTTAGTACTTATTAGAGACCTTAACTTAGCTATCGTTAAATTGCTCAGCTTCCTTTGTGAATATCAAATGTCGCAATTCAATCGCGTTTTATGCGTACGTTAGTTTTCACTGGGACAATAAAAAATTGAAAATTGAAACCATAAGGAAAGTGGAACGAAACACGAATGGACTGTGAAAATGAAAGCCCAAAGTTTATAGCGAAACAAATGTTAAGTTGAGCTTCCTAATTGTACTATTTAATATTGAAAACCCCTTCTTCGCAGCTCCATATCAGTTGTGTTAGAGACCGTCCTCCAAAGAATTTTTACTTACATAATCTGATTAGCAAAGATGATACGTACAATTCTATATCACAAATTCCATATCCGAATGAGAGGCATTCTGACTTCTTATCGTTGCGTGCTCACCGGGATAAATTGAGTTTGGAGAAAAATAATAAATGACTGTTTTATTTACGTCGTGCGCTTTCAAAGACATTTTTGACGGATGTGATGTCAAAGACATTTTCGGCTGATGTGCAGCCATTCGATGCCCTCACGTATTCAGATACCATTTACGTACGTCAACAAGATTATTAGACCAGCTAACGAGTTGAATGACGTCATAAGTTAATGAAGTTATTTTTAATCAGGAAATATGGTCATATATCCATTATTTCATTCTAGCTCGGTGAAAATGGTACTGAATACGTCAGTGTCAGTCTGGTACACATCAGGGCCCAGTTGTTCAAAGAGTGGATAGCGCCATCTTATTAACCAACTAAACTTCGTAGAGTACAAATCACGACATAGACGAGTACAAATATCACGCGGTATTTGTACCGTAGAGTACCGGTTAAACAGGTTTTCTCGCATCGCGCAAGCGAAGAATTAAATTGTAGTTACGAAAAAAAAAAAAAAAAGCGGATAATTTGAATCATATTTCCGACGACGAAGAGTCAGAATGGCTGGAAAATATACATCCAAGTTTATTAGATAAATCGAACGAAGGAAAACAGCAAGACGACCTGGAAATTTCTTCATTTATTGAAGAAAAAAGAAACAACACGACAACGCGCTTTGCATACTTCTGTCACGCACTCCCCGTAAATAAATATCCGCGAAATTCGCCCGCACTGAAATAACAGTTTGGCGGGTTGGATAATAAATAACTTATTAGACGTTTTCTTGTGTAGTATCGCTGAGTATTTTTAATCGTTATTTGTATTTTGACTCGCCCTACGGGCTCGTCAAAATACGGCACAACTCGCAAAAATACTCAGCGATACTACACAACAAAACGTCCAATAAGATATATTAACGGACAAATAGCTATCCACTAGATAAGAGTGAACAAAACGTACTGCGCTGTCCACCGTCTGGATCTTTATCCAGTGGATAGCGTTATCCACCCTTCGAATAACCGAGGCCTGATGATTACTCCGAAATATATTTAGTTCTTATTAACCGAGCGCAATGAGGCCTGTACCAGCAATCGAGGTCAAGATTCTCCCATAAAGACCGACCTAGCTCGGTTAATAAGATGTTTATTATATGGCTGTGTCTTATATGCCAACTTTTCTATATTCTTTGTACCTTTTTTTTTTTCTAGAACGATCCAGATGCCGGTCTAGATGGGAAAATCTAGACCGGTTTCAGTATTGATTTCAGCCAATCAAATTCGTGAATTCGGTAGTTCCCAGTCCTTGTGAGACACAGCCATATAATAAGTCAACTTATTGAAAGTTTTTCACAGATAATTTTCCAGGATGCAGAGGACATTTGCACGAGCCTTACGAAATATAGGCTTTGAAGAACGTAAGTTGCCTTCAGACAAGCCCATACCTCTAGAATCAGCCGGAGAACAAGCACTGGACCAGGATCACACCGAAACAGAAGATAACTCACGGATCTTGCAAGAGGATCTTGAACGCATAAAACCAAGCAAGCAACAGTCAAACCATCGTCTATTATGGCTGGCCATTGTCGCGTGTTTTATTTTGATCTTTGCCCTCCTCGTGGGTCTTCTGATATTGTCCGGGAAAATTGGTCACGAATGTGGATGCTCAGGACAAAATGGTTTGTCTTTTTTAGAAATTCCTGTCATTCCCTGCGGATGTCGTTCACTTAAAGTACTCCTACAAAGCTTAACTGTATGTCTCCGACTTGCATTGACTCTTTCTATTTCAGGGCCTCAACAACTTAAAAGTCAAACACCCGAGAAGGAAAATGCGACAAGCATTTCTGAACTGGTAAGGGTGGGGAAGGGAGAGCTTTAAGTTAAGATTTTAAAAATTTTCATACTGCTGCTGTACCTTATTCCTTCCCTCTCAGTGGGCTCATGTTCACGAGGTGGAAAGGACTGGTAGATAGAAAATATAGCACTGGAAGAGATTTATGCCATATATATTCTTCGAATTTACGAATTACTGCAAATCTGAAGTTTATTGGCTTAAAAAACTCTTACAAAGGGGAAATCGAGGGACTTAACCCTCCCCATTAATTACATCAAATAAAACAAACAAACTATTGGTTTGCAACGAGAGACCCATGCAAATAATGTTCATCTTGATAAAAACCACACAGGATCCGTTATGCATGCGATAAACTCCTGTCATTCTAATTGAATTTCTTACTGAATTTCGGCTCAAATACCTCCAAATGTCCTTAAATCAAACACTGAAGACCGCATTGGATCAAAGAAGCGATGACCTTACAGAGCTTAACAGCACTGTAATATGGGTTACTATGTCTGTAAGTCCTTGCCGTATTTCCTTAGAAATGAGTTTTATTTCTTTTAAACGATCGCAAATCTGGTGACAAACGTCAGCTACTTTTACTGATGACTTTTGTAACGCATAGTCTCTCAAGATTGAAAACCTCCGCTCCGCTATGAACGATGTGAACGCCACAGTGGATGGAACAAAGAATGACCTTGCCAAATTGAAGAGAACTACAACAACGGTGAAGATTTCAATGTTTAAGCTAAATAGATTTTGGAAACGTCTTTGGAAAATGACCATATTTAACTCAGATGATGTTTAAAAGTCATTTCAGAGGTGCTGTTTTCAACCAAAATTTACTCCTTGCGTCCACCACGCCATCTACTATTGCCTAAATGTCTCGACCAAATTTAGGGAAATTCAGAAATCCCAATCAAAGATTGGAGCCTTAAAACAGGGTAACCAAATCACTGAAGTGAACTTTTTTGGGGGATTCGAATGTACATAATTTCTGCTTGGTGCACAGGCAGCCCAAGCTCCCTTCTAGAAAAGCGCACGTGACTCTTACCGTGTTGCGCAACGTTTTATATTTATAAAGGTTTGTATGGGATGTTATCGGTTTGCCTTAAAAGAGAGAAAAAAATGTCTTGTTTTGAAATAAAATGGGCTTACCTTATTGCCTTGTTGTTTTCTTTGTTGATTCCTAGCGTCTCAGACCATTTTGAAGCGTTTTCGGCGAGCTAGCGCTATGTTGGTGTTCAACTGTTTGAACACCAACATAGTGCTAACTCGCGGAAAACGCTTCAAAATTTACAAACATGCAAACCTTTTTAAATATAAAACGTTGCGCAACACGGTAAGAGTCACGTGCGCTTTTCTAATAGTGAGCTTGGGCTGCCTGTGCTTGGTGAGGCAAGCAATTAAGGTGGCTCGATAGGCCAAAAAATCATAAAAACTTCATATTTTTGGAAATAAGTTTCTGGGCACCAACAGTCATTGTAGTTTCAAGAAAAGTAAGTCTTTTGTAATTTTTCCCATGGCTATTGTATGTTTTTCAACTGTTTTTGGATCTGTTTGAGCGGTTGCTATGGAAACCAGCATTGTTAACGCGTCGTTTTCCACCAAAAAAAGCCAATGATTTCAAAGAAATCTTCACAGGAGTGACCAGAATAGATTTCAGGGGCCTGGTAAATAGTTAGGCCCTAAATGAGGACATTGTGTGCTGATACATGACGTACTTGGCATGAGAAAAACGTGTTCGCTTGTTTACGATCTATCTACTGAGAGTTGAAGCGAATTATGCCTCCAAAAAGGAAATTTAGGAACGTTAGAAGAAAAAAAAGGAGGTTTACAGGCAACAAGTATACTAAGAAAAGAAATTCTGAAGAAATGGAAGGAACTGATGATCAGGAATCAGTGAAAGAAAGCGAGGAATCAGACATCACCGATATCGAAGATGAAAAGATTCCGAAAAACATCACACGGAATTCTGATCGTACTAAATCGATGCCTGCTACCCTGAGAAAGTTGGACGATAAGTCTAGCGATTCTGGAGACCCTGAAAACGATGAGGAGGAAAAGATGGCAAGTATAGAGGGTTTTCGTTTGATTGATATCTCTGTACTTGCTTCAGTCTTCGAGTCATTTTGGTGTCCGATGTGTAAATATGGCCACGTCACGTTCGAGGAGGATTGCAGCGCCAAGATGGGTTTTGCTACTCTTTTTGTGCTAAAATGCACATCCCAAAAGTGCAAATACTCGAAGAGGTTTTTTTCCTCTGCTAAAATCGAAGGGAGTCAGGCTTATGAAGTCAACCGAAGAGTTGTCCTTGCTACAAGGAACATTGGAATTGGACACCAGAGTCTTGTAAAATTCGCTGCGGTGATGAACATGCTACCGCCCATGAACGAGAACTCTTATCGAGATCATGTTGCCACAATTCGCAATTCTGCGGAGACTGTAGCCAAGGAGAGCATGCAAAATGCAGCTGAAGAGGCAAAAGAATTTTATGAGCCAGGAGAAGATGGGGTCTTTGACATTGGAGTGTCAGGGGATGGAACTTGGAGAAGAAGGGGGTACTCTTCAGCTTATGGGGTCGTCACTGCAATATCCACAGTTACTGGTAAAGTTCTCGATGTGGAAGTAATGTCCAAAGAGTGCAAGGAATGCATGGTTTGGAGAAGCAAAGAAGGAACTGTTGAGTTTCAGGAGTGGTGGGAAGGACACCAGCATCTTTGCCAGGCAAACTATTTTGGTTCTTCGGGGTCGATGGATGCTTCTGGAATGCTTGCCATATTTGAACGGTCTGTTCAAAACTACTCTGTTCGTTATACAGAATTTCTTGGGGATGGAGACAGTAAATCCCACAAACTTATTGTTGAAGAAGCCGTTTATGGGCCTGTTGAAGTAAGAAAATTGGAATGTGTGGGCCATGTCCAGAAACGTTTGGGGTCGCGACTTCGCTCACTGAAGAAGAGAACTGGTCAGACACGTCTTCAAGATGGAAAGTCAATTGGCGGAAGGGGCAGGCTAACAGACAATGTCATTGATAAACTGCAAGTATATTATGGGAAAGCCATTAGGAACAATACTCATGATATCCAAGCTATGGAGAATGCTGTAATGGCAATTTGGCATCATACACAGTCAACTGATGATAGCCCAGATCACGACCTGTGCCCCCCTGGAGAGAGTTCATGGTGTGGCTTTCAAAGGGATGTTGCACAGGGGACCTCTGATTATAGACATAACCATCCCCTTCCAACGGCTGTGGCTAATGCCATCTATCCCACCTTTGAAGCCTTGAGTGAGCAAAGTCTGCTTGCACGCTGTCTACATGGTGGTACGCAAAACCAAAATGAGGCCATCAATGCCCTTATCTGGCAGCGTGCTACAAAGGAAACCCACTCTGGGCTAGCAGTGGTGGAACTTGCTACCTTCTTGGCAGTCTCACATTTTAACAATGGCACTATTTCTATCATTTTAGTTCTTCGAAACCTGGGAATTGACCCAGGATTTCATTGCATCAAAGCTTGCCGAAAGCAAGATCATAATCGAATTCGCCATTCTCGCCGTAAAAGCTCTGAGCAAGCCAAAAAAAGGAGAAAACAGATCAGAAACTTCAAAAAAGGTTACAGTGACACTTTAGAGGCAATAGAAGGACAACAGTATGGTGCTGGTGCCTTCTAACATTGTTTTCAACTCTTGACTGCTTGCCCAATGATCTTGTGAACTTTATTTGCTATTTTCTAATTTTCCGTATTTCAGAGGTTTTGAAACCTTGTGACAATAATATCCCAAAAAATATTTACGATAAGTAGATCAAATTTTCACAGCATCTCAAGTGTCAATAGCTGTGTGCAATGACCTATTTTTATAGTGTTTGGACTTCTCACTCATGGGTTATGCCTTGTAAATTGAAGTGTAGTCAGGGTTATTTTTTGGTCTTTCTTTGTTGAGAGCTAATTCATGAATGCAACATAGTACTTACCTCAAAGTAGGTCATTGCACAGCTGTGATACAGTACAACAAGCACCTGAAGTTTTAGCTCTATAGCATAAAGCAGAGTAGAGATATCTTTGCCAAAAAACATACCTATTTTTGTCTCTCGGAATTGGGTGTGGCTAGAATAAATGGTGTGGCTCCTCTGAATTTTATGGAATGCTCTCCTAACTTAGTGGAAAGTAATGGGTAAGACCTATTTAAGTTTGTGGCACAAGTATAATGATATGATTTAAAGTTTAAGTGTTGGTAAAATTGTTGCCAAAATGAGCATTTTTAGACTATCGAGCCACCTTAAGAAAACAGAAAAATTAATGATCTCCTACCTTTACAGCTGAAACACTTCAATACGTCCCTGAATCAGGTGAACTTTAAGTTGAGAAGAACAAGCAATGATCTCTCAGAACTCTACGGCACTGTGATAAAGGTAACAGTTTACGCGGCTTTTGCAATATGTGATACGATATCAAGGCAAGATTAGTGTCTTAGAAGTAGTGGATCAGAGATAAAATTTACGTGAATTTTGTTTCGGCTCCACAAGAGCGAACAAGGTTTAGAGCATGCTATTAAATTCTGTTAACCTGTTCACAGCTGGAAAATTACAACTCATCCTTTAACGAGGTGAAGTCCAACTTGGAAAGATCAAGAATTAATCTATCACAGCTCAGCAGCACCGTGATTGAGGTAAAACTGAATTCATATATCTATGAAGACTTCGTATACCAGACAAGTTCGCTCTAGGCACGTTTCTGTTCAAAAGGTATTTTGATACAGTCATAGAGGAAAATTTATTACCTGAATCTTGACTGAGTTCATGTTAAATTGCACGCGAAAACCGATATCGCAAGAATCGCGGAGCAATTTAACGCGGAATTCTCGAAACAGGTAAGTGGGTTTTCCTTGAATCGCATAACTGAATAAAAATAAGAAAAAAGGAAAAGAGAAATATTGCTGTTTGTTTTTATCCTGAGTGCGAAACGAGAAATGCGAAACAACTTATAACTTAGCCTCGTTTTCGACTTTTTACTTAACTCGCAATTCATTGTCTAATACCTTGCTTCGTTAACCAATCAGAATGCGAACCAGAATCAGAATTCAACCGTGCGATTCTCTCCTAAACTTGGGAATCTTTACTTGTCCCTTTTGCCAGGTACAATCTACATTAAACAGTACAAGCAATGATCTGTCAGACCTGAAAAGTTCTGTGACGAAGGTAAACATTTATGTGACGAACAAACTGCACACATATACTTAACACTTAATTGTCTCTCATCCAAGTATCGTGATTCTTACTGCTGATGCAACATTTTGCGCTCACGATCTCTTTAGTCGTTATCTCTTCTGGAAAGTTCATTCCAGCCACATTTTCTTTAAACAGAATTTTTGAACACTGCTCTTCTTTCTTTAACCAGGTGCAGTCTAGGTCAGACAGAACTAGTGCTGATGTCTCGGCACTAAACTACACAGTTAATAAGGTAAACATCGTCAAATTGTCAGTAAGAACATCACTGACACACCCGGATGCGCCTAGCCGGTGCCATATTTTTACTTTATATGTGATGTATTACTGAGCAGACGCACACCAACATTTTCGAATGGCACGTTGACAGCAAAATTTTATTGACTTTTTTTTGTACTTCTGGAGCAGCATTTGAGATCAACTTTTTAATGTCATTACCTCCCGACTCGAAAAAACAAGGTAATTTTGTTTTATCAGCTGAGCTGATAATGTAAATTGGCCACCGTAAAGAGTTTCAAAGCTGACGTTTTGAGCGTTAGCCCTTCGTCAGAGCAAATGACGAAGCAACATCACAGTGTTTTTTAGAATATCTTCCCCTTAATTCATTTTTCTACAAAACAAGTTCGTTTTCCTTCTATGTAAAGCAACTGAGATGAAAAAGTAAAACTCTTGAGCTTGTTTTTTCCGCTGACTTTGTTTCTATTCAACATAAATTATCTAAGAACAAAAAGCGACGTAAGATAGGGTTATTGCGTGATAAGTGTTCGGTAGTTTTGTACCACGTGACCCGAAGTAGCCAATAGAGTCGCGCGAAAATTAACAGGTGGGTTATGATGTTTAATATGAATAAAAGTAAAAATATAATGATCATGCTGGCAATCCTATAATATTTTTTATTCCTCAGCTCAACAAAGCCATTCAACGTAATTTAAACGAGTCGTGCCAGAGTTTGACCTGGAACTCAACCCGCGAGGAATGTAAATTTAATTGTTGCTGTGCAGCCAATTCTTGCGAAGAAACACGTAAGTGTTCTCGTAATTCAAAACTGGTCTTGAATGTGATTGCGTCAAGGAGTGTGCATGCACAGCGATGTTCAAAAAATGTTTTGCCTTGCAAGCAAGATGTGTAGATACTAGAGGGGATCGGTCATATTTATCTACTGACGGGGAGGGGGGTGGGAGGGTATTGGTTGTGACATGAAGAAATTTATTTGATCCACCCTGGGAAAAAGTCTGTACCAGAGCCTATTTGGCCACTCAGCCGTAGCTTATACTGGTTTCCATGTTCCATGAAGTGTCTAGTAATATTAGCACTCCCCCCCTCCTTGATAGCTGCCGATGGCTGCCCTCAGCATTTCATCATGGTACCAATTTAAACTCCTGGGTTGAGGGGGACAGTAGCCATTTATACTCCTAGGTGGAGGGAGACAGTACCTATTTATAATCCCGGGTGGAGGGAAGAGTATTCATTAATACTCCTGGGTGGAGGATGATTATACCCATTTATACTCCCGGGTGGAGGGAGACGGTACTCATTAATACTCCTGGGTGGAGGGCGATTATACCCATTTATACTCCCGGGTGGAGGGAGACAGTACTCATTAATACTCATGGGTGGAGGGTGATTATACCCATTTATACTCCCGGGTGGAGGGAGACAGTACTCATTAATACTCCTGGGTGGAAGGGGACAGTACTCATTAATACCCCTAGGTGGACGGGAACAGTATTCATTTATGCTCCTGGGTGGAAGGAGACAGTACTCATTTGTACTCCTGGGTGGAGGGAGACAGTACCTATTTATACTCCCGGGTGGGGGGGACAGTACTCATTAATACTCCTGGGTACAGGAGATAGTACCCATTTTTATCATATAAGGGGCAATGTTACTGAATTGTGATTGGTCAAGACAGAGGGCATTTTTTGTTAATTTTTGTAATTGCCCCGGGAAAAATTACTTGAAAATGATTGGCTGAAAATCCCTTAGCAACGGTAGCCAAGTTAAAGAGTTAAGAGTTTTAATTATCAAAGCGGCCGATAAGGGCGGCTCAGTCGTTGTTTGGCGCACCGACTTCTACCAAAAAGAAGCTTTGAGGCAACTTTCTGACGACAAAGACCTCACTGCCAGCAATCAAAACTCCGTCAAGAATACGATCAACCAACTCATAACTAAACAAGAATTGCCGGTTACAGCAAAAAATCTCTTCATAACCACTCCTAGAACTTCTCGTATTTACTTTTTACCTAAAATTCACAAACCTAACAACCCGGGTCGGCCCATTGTCTCGGCTTGCAGTTGCCATACAGAACTTATCTCCAGCTATCTAGACAAAATTATGGCTCCCATCGTCAAAACTTTACCATCATATATTAAAGACAGCCAACACGCTCTTCAAATTTTTCGGGACTTTAATTTCCTTGGCAAAAACAAACTTCTTTTCACCATGGATATTAGGTCTCTTTACACTGTCATTCCTAATGGCGAAGGCCTTCTGGCCCTTAAACATTTTTTTGATCAACGTACTGTTAAGGAACCTAAATCTGAAACACTACTACGCTTAGCAGAACTAGTGCTCACACTCAATTGTTTTTTATTCGGAAACAACTTCTTCAAACAAACCAATGGTGTAGCCATGGGCGCCAAAATGGGACCTAGCTATGCCAATCTTTTTGTAGGTTTTGTCGAACATCAATTTTTCAGCCAATACAACGGGTCCAAACCTGAACTTTACGGTCGCTACATCGACGACTGTATCGGCGCTACCTCCTCTACCAGAGAGGAGCTCACTCAATTCATAACCGCAGTCAATTCTTTTCACCCGGCTCTGAAATATACTTGGGAAATTTCTGACAATTCTTTATCCTTTTTAGACACCAAAGTTTCAATTGAAGGTAACGGTTTATGCACTAGTGTGTATTGCAAACCTACAGACTCGCATAGTTACGTGTTATATTCGTCTTCGCATCCATCTCACGTTAAGAATTCCATTCCTTTTTCTCAGTTTCTAAGACTTCGTCGTTTATGTAGTGATGACTCTGATTTCCACCACAAATCAGAGTCAATGTGCCAGTTCTTCGATAAACGTGGTTACCCTGTTTCCGTCCTTCAAGCGGGTTACCACCGCGCTCAACTTATTGATCGACATTCAGCACTACAAACGTCGCATAAGGAAGATTCCGACCGCATTCCATTCACTCTCACGTTTCACCCTCACAACCACTCATTTAAATCCACCATTTTTAAAAGCTTTAAATTACTTCAAAACGATCCAAAGACAAGCACCATCTTTTCGCAGCCTCCGCTCATTTCATTCAAACGCGACAAAAACATAGGCAATTTTTTGGTCAGAAGTTCTTTTCAGACTAATGACGAACCAGGCACTTTTAAATGCGCTCGTGCACGATGCAAAACGTGTCCTTTCATTCACAACACTGATAAAATATCGGGACCGAAACGATCCATTAAGATCACCGATCACGTGCACCTCCACCAATGTAATCTATTGCATAACTTACTCTTATTGCAAAGAGATATACATCGGCGAAACAGGCAGAAGACTAGGTTACCGATTCCGAGAACACCTTCGAGACGTGGAAAGGAATGACAAGGACACATCGAAACCAGTCGCTGGGCATTTTAATTAACCTAATCATTCTAAGCAACATATGACAATCTGCGGTCTTTCCTTACACTTAGGTAGCACGGAAAGCCGTAAAAATATTGAACAAAAGCTCATTTTTCAAACCGGTAGTGTAAATCCCACAGGGATCAACGAACGCTTTTCATTCCACTAATTTATTATTGTTTTTCTCGTTGCCATGTTTCCACCAATAATGTAGCTCCATTTTCTGCCTTTAAAAGCACACACAACCCACAATTCCTCTATTCGCTCCGACGAAGGGCTAACGCTCGAAACGTCAGCTTTTGTAATCGTTACGGTGGCCAATTTACCACTTCAACTTTGTTGATATATCTAAATTATTTTGTTACTCCCACCGACGCAGCCCCAAACAGTTTCTTTCGAAACTATCGGCCTTTATTAAAGAAATTTCTCTTTGTTTTGTAGCAATGGCGTCCCGTTTTGCGCGAGATCAGTAAGAAAACATTTTTCCCCTTGTATTATAAACAAGTAATCACATGGTTCCTCGTAAAATTAAGGATTAATATCACTTGTGTTTTCGGAAGTTCCAGAAATTGCGAGTTTCAGCAACTTCCGAAAACACGCGAGATATTAATCCTTAATTTTACTCGGCCCCATGCGATTACCTATATATATCCCGGATAAAGGAGGACAGTACTCAGTAATACTCCTGGGTGGAGGGGATAATACTATTCATACTCCCGGTTGGACGGGGACATTATTCATTAATACTCCTGGGTGTAGGAAGACAGTACCCTTCTCTACTCTCAGGTGGAGGGGGACAGTATTCGTTAATACTCCTGGGTGGAGGGGATAGTACCCATTTATACTCCTGGGTGTAGGGGGACAGTACTCATTTATACTCCTGGATGGAGAGGGAAAGTACTCATTTATTCTCCCTGGTGAAGGGGAACAGTTCTCATTAATACTCCTGGGTGGAGGGGGTAGTACCCATTTATACTCCCTAACGGATCGGGACAGTATTCCATAACACTCCTGGGTGGAGGGCGACAATACCCATTTATACTCCTGGGTGGAAGGGGACAGTATTCATTGATACTCCTGGGTGGAGGGGGATAGTATCCAAGTACCCATTTATACTCCCGGGTGGACAAGGACAGTACTCATTAATACTCCAAGATGGAGAGAGACAGTACTCATTTATACTCCTGGGTGGAGGGGGACAGTACCCATTTATATTCCAAGGTGAAGGGGGACAGTACTCAGTAATACTCCTAGGCTGAGGAAGACAGTACCCATTTATATTCCCGGATAAAGGGGGGACAGTACTCAGTAATACTCCTAGGTTGAGGATGACAGTACCCATTTATATTCCCGGATAAAGGGGGGACAGTACTCAGTAATACTCCTAGGTTGAGGGGGACAGTACCCATTTATATTCCCGGATAAAGGGGGAAAGTACTCAGTAATACTCCTAGGTTGAGGGGGACAGTACCCATTTATATTCCCGGATAAAGGGGGACAGTACTCAGTAATACTCCTAGGTGGAGGGGGACAGTACTCATTAATACTCCAAAATATTCCTTTTCCTTCCCCCCTCCTCAAAAAGGGATCGATAATGCCTGGTGCCTTATTTGCTGATACTTGTATTGCTTTATTTACTTTTCATTTATATATGTTTCATACTGGGTTTTAGGACAAAGTTTTTGGAGAGTTAAACAACTTTCTTAATCTTTTTATCATTTTATCGTATTCTCACGATTTAGTCACTTTCGATGTAGATCGTGAATTTTTAGCTGCTAGTCTTTTTCAGGTCAGTCCGGCAATTGGGAGGGAAAGTTAACAAGCTAATTTCTATTCTCTGATTTTCTGTTCAAAATTCAAGCCCCGGCCGTTGAAAGTTGTAAAGAGCTGTACAACACAAATGGGTACGTTATTTCCATCCATCAGACCACGTTTTACAATAAATTGCTAACTGGAGAATCTATTTTGGTAGTATCCCAAGTTGCCATAAGCGCGATTTTCCATCCATCCTTTTTTAAAAATTAATTATATTCATTTTATGTCATTTTCCACATTTTTCAGATCTTACGCCAACAGAGCTTACCCTTTGAGGCTGGGGAAAAAGATCTTTCCAGTTTACTGTCACATGACAGCTCTTGATGGATGTGGGGGTGGTGGCTGGACTCTGGTAATGAAGATGGATGGTTCCAAGGTAAACATAAAATGATGCTGACAAAAATGCCCAAATAGGTAGTTTTGTCTCTTCTTTTAATCAATAAAATTTTTTACGAAAAAAATTGTTACATGTGTTCATTCGTATTCGACCAAATCGGAATCTATCCTGATTAAAAAGTAAGTGCACAGGATTATTAAATCATTCGAGATTACGTGTTATATTCCCGTTAAGCATAAACAAAAACTTTTACAGTAGTCTCGAGATAATTCGAAACTCCATGGGAAATTAGAGAGGCTCAAGTAATGGAAAGCCGGGTGCATAATAATTCGAATTAAAGGGAAAACGTGTTCACACTGTTTCATATACGGTACATTTTTCTCGAACAGCACTGGAAAATCTCACAGGAACTTCACGCGAACGAGGAGACTTTTGATAGTTTATTATTTTTTTTCAACAGGTCACCTTTCATTATAATCAAATCATTTGGAGCAACCAGATGGTTTACAACCCATCCGCTGGCAAGACTGGATTTGACGGCGAAGAGACCATGTTACCTTCTTACTGGGAAACAAAGTTCTCCAGGATCTGTCTGGGTATGAAAAACGGCAAAGAAATCAACTTCATCGCCATCAACATGACAGCCTCCTCCCTATACTCTCTGATCGCTGATGGGCAATACCGCCCAACCTCACTGGGCCGAGACATATGGAAGTCGCTGCTTCGTTCAAACGCCTCACTGCAATATAACTGTAACCGAGAAGGATTTAACGCATTGTGTGCGGGGTCTGGTGCCGTACAACCCAGGGCGCGAATCGGTATCCTTGGTAACGAACAATATGACTGCAACAGCTGTGATTCCAGGATCGGTTTTGGTACTGGAGGCAGTCCTGATTACTCGAACTCATGTGGAAACGTGGCAGTGCACAAATGGGGAGCAGATAATGGGGAAAAAAACATCAAGACTATGGGCTACATTCTTGTTCAATAATGTAGTAGTTATAGCTCTTATTTGGTTCCAAAACAATTGCTCAGATATTAGTCCTCGGACAATATCGTTCCCGATAACCTTACAGTTATTTCAATGGCAAAGCTGCCTTTAAAGTTTTAGACTAATCAGAAACGTCAACGAAGTTCTTTAGCTGCTTGAAAATACCGCTGGCCAGCATACGTGTTGATCGTTTTGCAAGTTGTGAGTCCATCGTCACCAGGTTCAAGACCCCGTCAACTTCCCCCCTCCCCCTCCCCCACCCGGACTCCCTTGAATGTGTAACCTCTTCGATAGGTAGTGTTAGGTGTTTTTAATAAAACGAAGGCTAAAAATTAACCAAATCGATCTCCGCTTTAAGGCTTGGCTAAATCTATGTATTAGCGATAGATACTGATTCATTGCTATTGGAACTAATTAGATTCTTAGTAATTAGAACTAAGTAATTCCAAGCTCTATTTCCTAGTTTGGTATTTGGTTAGTTTGTTTGTAAGAGATATATAAAGCTGAGAGATTGCTATTAACAGTGCTTAGGCTTATGTTATGTTAACTATAAAATAAATGACAAGGATGGTACCAGCAGGATCTGAGTGTTGTCTTTGTGTATCACTAGCTTAAGTAAACAAACTACAAGGGAACTCATTTTCCATTGATGTACTGATTTGCGTAACATTGACTGACATACCTAACTATTTTGCCACTTAAAGAGACCGAAAGGGATAATGATATGAATACTTATTGGAGCAGTCAAAGATAAAGAAGAAAAAAATGTCAATTTGGGGAAACTGCTTGATCCAACACTCCCTTCTTATTGCCTGAATCATATAGAGGCTACAACACAGAGAATTCATATTTAATTCTTAGAAGGGAAAGGGTTGAAAAAAAATCGAGGATTGAAGCCTGCTTACCTGCTCCAGGCATCTCTGATAGTAATCGAAGCAGAATGCATATGGTCAAAGAAATGAGGGAAATGAGAAAAAAAAAAATAAAAAATTTAACGTTAGAAATGATGAAAAAAACAACAAAAACGCTCAAAGTTCAAGTCCGGTCGCGACCCTAACCCAAACCTCTCGGTTTTTCTCGAGCCTTTAGGAGAGTCGCATGACGTCAACGGGTTTAACCCTATGGTCTTCGCTGTCAGTCAGATTTTCCTTGTGCTTGGTGAAGCTGGTGAAAAGAGCAAAGCGTGATGAATACTTAAATGTTGTTCCTTAACTGAGTGTGGAGAGTGTCAAGTTATTTAGCCAAAGATTAGCAAGATTTCAGCTGACTCAGAGATATAAATTATGGCAAATATCAGACAGTGAAATTCTTGTCCGTATTCGTATACAACAACTGCACAAGCAATGAGGCGAACTCACCCAAAATACAAAGGGTATAAATTTGTAAACTCGTAGATAGCAACACGGAATGGCTAAATAAGATATTCGATCGATGAGGGTTTAGTATCCAAGGACGGATTTTTTTACCAGGGTATGTTAAAGTGCCTATGACACCAACGGTATTTTAACTTAAATAAAAACTACAAGTCTTAAAAAGCAATAAGAAAAAGTTTCATCCGCAAATAATAAAAATTGAAGAGTTTATAGCTCTCTGAATTTGACAATTTTCTTTGTAAAAAGTGGTATCATATCGCGCGGCCAAAACAGGCCTCGTGACGTCATCTTGTGTACCACAGCATGCTGGAATTCAAAGCATCATGGTGGAAAACACAACACAGAGAAAGAGAACGAAGGTAAAATGACGAAGACATTATGAGTAGTTTTCTCTGGTCGTAACTATGCTGCAACGAGTGGTTTAAAAACTCCTGGGTACACAAGATGACGTCATACCGACAAAGAAACTCGATCCCAGTCTCCGACCACTATTTGATCGAAAAAAGGCCAACTTTGAGCTATAATAGAGATACTATATTTTTATTTGGAGTGAAAATCGTGGCGATGTCATAGGCACTTTAAGAGACAGCAAAGAGAATTATATATACCAGCCGAAACACCTAAACATGTTTAGATATCAATATATTTGGGATTGCAGAATATCTCATGGACAGCAATAGAATAAAATTGGGCTTCGTACCATAAACATCAATTACCCGAGAAGATATTCCTAAGGGGGTGCAAGACAAACGTATCTGACTTGGTAAGGGCTTGATCAATTAACCAATAAGAAACAGTTCTCTAATACTCAGAAGTGATTACAGAACTGAGGGGACCTAATTAGGATTTTTCAATGGAGAGGGGGGGCGGGATGGTAGCTAGGAATTTCTGTGCTCCTTACGTGAGGTGAAACGAGTATAATCGTGGTAAGAGGGTCCGTTATTTTCTCTGATAAAATTTGTTTTGTATCTTTGTCTTAATGTTAGCTTGAAAACCTCAACTCTAATTTGAAAGATGTGAAGGCTGCAGTAGATGGAACAAACAACGACTTTGCCGATTTCAGTGCTACTGTAGCAACTGAGATAAAGATCTCACTGTTATCTTAACAATGAATATTGTATTACTTTAATAAAGACCTCACCCTAGACATTACCCTCTTGGCTCATTAAAGGACTCTGGGCTTCTCACATTGATCAACCTCGTTCCCAGGGCCTTTTCCCGCCTCATCCCCAACTCCACCCCCAACAAAAGGAAAAAGTCCTGGGAACGAGGTTGCACATTGATCTCATAATTCATCAGACTGGTCCTGACTAACCTTGGCAATTTATCAAATGTATTTTTCAAATCTTAACTCAATCTGCGAATTGCGAAAATCTAAAAAGAAAAAAAAAAGAAATTTTCGCAGGAGTGCATCAGCATATGTGAGGTGAAATAATAATAATAAAAAAATGCGTTTCATGACTCTTCTTGCATTGTGTCCAATTTAATCGTGAGAGTGAACCCGACCTAGGCTCGATCACCAGCCGCTGTTCGGGAACCGGAGCCCGCGCTCCTTCCTGAACCCCGTTCTTCTCGCGGAGGAACGAGAAAGACCGGACCCGAAAGAGCGGCGAATATCAAACTTAAACCCGACCTTAACCCTTCAAAACAAGATTCGCAGCAAACGTCCGTTATTTTCTCTGATGAAATTGGTTCTGTATCTTAATGAAAGCTTGTTAAATCTAAACTCTGATTTGAAAGATGTGAAGGCTGCATTGGATGGAACAAAGGACGACCTCACCAAATTGAGTAGGACTCTAACAAAGGTAAACATTTCATTGTTTCTTAGCTTGATTAATAAATTGTAGAAACTTGATTTGATGATGATAATTTTTCTATGTTCAAGGGTCAGAGATATTAAGTTAATAATTTTGTTTTTGTATTTTTATCTTCATGTTCGGTTGAAAACCTCAACTCTGATTTGATCGATGTGAAGGCTGCAGTAGATGGAAAAAAAAACCACCTTCCGAGCTGAAGAGTACTTTAGTAACGGTAAAGATCTCATGTATATCAATACAATGTATACTGTATGTACTTTAATAAAGACTTCGCTCCAGACTTTTCTCCATGTTCAAGATATTAGCCTCTTGGCTCATTAAAAGACTCATCTCGTCTTTAAATCACTAGAATTGTCATTCCTGTCTAAACTCAGAAATTTTAACAGGTTTATTTTTATCTATTTTTTATTAGCAATATTTATTCGGGCTGGCCCAGCTCGTCATTCGTCCCTGACCTTGATGAACCACTAGTTTATCCAGAGGTAAGATACATACTCACTAATCTTGTCTTTTCCTGCTAAGGAGACCGGCGACAAGCAATTGGCAATTAAGGGCTGATGGGCCTCTAACACTGTTATTCTCATCTTCAAAGTCAGTCAAGTTTCATCATCTTGAAACGTATGATTGTGCGTAGGGCGAGTTTCGGCGATACTTAGTGTATTACTATGGTGTAAATTTGATCGATTTAATAATACCTGCATGGACGATATTCTGTTAACAGAAACGAGATAAGCCGTCCGCTCATATTGGGTCCCTCCACATACATAAGAAGATCTATCAAGCACACACGCGTATTTTTTGTCTTATACAGACAGTTGGTAAGTATTATAGCACCTGAACATCTAGAAGGAAGTTTAAAATATCCGTTTTACTTCTTGAAATGTTGTGGATTATCCTCCCTACAGTAAAAAGGCAAATTTTTCCCAAATACTGAATGGATCTCCGCCGGCTGTTTGCGCTGAACGGAAAAAGACTTTACGCCCCTGAAATTGAAACAGTTCGTCGCTGAAGACACAGTAAGAGCAGACAAAGCAGACATTCATACAATTTCAGCTTTGGAACTAGTGTTTTAAAAGTGCAAGATAGTTTGGAATTGTCAAGAAAAAAGAAATTCAAAAAAATCTAACCAATTTCTTTTGAGCATCCACATCCGTAACCAATTTTCCCGAACAATATCAGCAGCCCCATTACGAGGAGGAAAGTTTAACAGAGTCTCTCTAGTAAGGACGAAGGTTCATTTTACTTTAAATGAAATTCTGATCAATCATCTTTGTGTCCGCTTGGGAACCTCAACTTGCCATGGAACGAAGGAAATGTCACAGCAAATTGGACAAAGCTAAAACAAAGGAGAAGACCACTGATGTTTGTTGTTTAAGAAAATTGGTTGCTTTCGGTCGAAAATCTCTCCGTAAAGTTCGTCATTCACCCCTGCTTTTAACGGACCACTAGCTTATCCAGGATCAAGAGACATACTCACCCATCTTACCACAGAAACCTTAGATGGTTGATTGGTGGTTAAGGGCTAATGGGCCTCTAACACTTTTATACTGACTTTCAAAGTCAAGTTAATATCATTCTGAAACGTAACGAACAAAATAAAATAACTGTCACTCCTGTGATTCCAGGATCGGTTTTGGTACTGGAGGTCATCCTGATTTCTCGAACTCATGTGGAAACGTGGCAAAGCACAGAGCAGATAGTGGAGATAAAAACATCAAGGCTATGGGCTACATTCTTGTACAATAATGTACTAGTAAAGGTCCCTATTTAGTTCCAAAAGGAGCGAAAAGTTTTTCATAAGTAGAGCTTAAGAGAGACTGTGAATCTCAAGTAATGTCTTAGGGTAAATTCATTAACAAATTTTTTTGCCTTGAATGGAGGCTTTTGTTCTTATCATCGATCCTTGCAATTTTTGTTGTGGTGTGTAAAACAAAGTCTGCCATTAAAACCGTTAACAAATTGGAATTTTGCCTTTTTCAGCTATGTTTGGCACGATGTTGTGACGTTCTTGAAGGAAATGTTGAGGGATGATTGTCATTTTGCAGGACGTAAAGTGTAAAAGTTGGGTAAAACCATTTGGAGAACATCACCAGCTATATCCCTTCAAATATTTCCATCCATACTATGTCTTAATGCGTCACGTGACCTAATTGCCCAAGTTATACTGAGAAATATCCGGTGTTGTTGTTGTATAAATGGAATAGTGTGTCGGTCCACCTTTGTAAAGTTAGAATAAACTTCTTTACATTTTAAATACTTGTTTGTAGTCTCTCAATATGTTACAATATGCCCACTTGACAATATCCAGGTTTTTTGTTGATGCGTTTCTCCCAAGGCTCGCTTACCAGCCGCTGTTCTCTTCTCAGGAGGAACGAAAAAGACCGGACCCGAGAGGGCGGCGGAAATCGAGTCTAGTTTCTCCAGTGGAGAATTAAAATATAACTGATACAACTATATCTTTTACAAGTTGTATTTTTGTATTTTTTCGAGCCTAGTGGGAGGGAAAGAAAACGTGGAACAATGCGCAAACTGTCCACTGGCGTTATATTTTAAACCATCGAACAAAGAATTTATAACTTCAGAATTTTTGTGTACTCAGCACGCTTTGCTCTCTTCACCAGCTTCACACGCAAAAGGGAAACTTAACTGAACACAATGACCACGATATGAAGTTTGGCTCGTTGACGTCATGCGACTCTATTAAAAGCTCGGACTCGAAATTAGAGAGCGAGGCCTGGGTCGGGTCGCGACCCGACTCAAACGTAGCACCTTTCGACCCGATCAAAAACCCCCCTTTCTTTCGCTGCTACTATCTTTTCGGCTTTTACCATCCCGCTTCGACTACTGACCGGAATGCTTAAAGTAGGTTAAACTTAAGGGCTGAGGTTCGATTTCTTATGAGGACTCACACTTTCTTCATTTTCCCATCTTTGTTTCCGGTGTGACGGTAAATAAAAGCATAGTTGCCATCCTCGGGTATGTGCAGTTTAAGACATGCATCAAAAAGAGGCGAATAGTGGTCTGTCATTTATAATTTTACTTGTCTCTCTTCAAAATATGACTGAGTGCGCCTCAGTCCTGATTCATGATCTTCTGCCTTCTTTGTTATTACTTTTTGACGATTTATTCCAGTATCTTTCTCGCGTGTGGGGTTATGAAGGCTGACGTTCGCATCAGCTGTACAATTATTATGGTACGCGGAGTGTTTAGGTCGCGTACTTCAGTTCTAGCCGAAAAAACAAACATTGTATTTTGTATTCTTTTGAAAGTGATATACCATTCCTAAAGATGTGTTCATACCGTGTGCCACGGGATCAACAAAGGAACCTTATTGTTAGGGATAGCATAGACTTGACTAACGTTTGTGCTTCGAACTTAGCATTATAAATATTAATGTGAAATCAGGCTTCCAAACACATACAGGAACTCTTCCAAGCTAGATTGCAACATAAACAAAGTAAAGCGCGCGCTCTGAATGGTCAATTTAGCGTCCCCCATTTGCCCATGGGTGTACGCTGCTGACGTGAACAAATGCAAAGACTATTTTTCCGCGCGCGCTTGTTTTTTCAGGTCGCGTAAGATTGTTAAATAAAAGGGAACTCTTTAGCTACAATGTATCATTGTTATGTTATAAAAAAAATGGTAAACACCACAGCGTACACTATTGAGTTATGGATGCACGCGGGAGGTTGCTAAGCACGAAAGAAGCGTAAGAGTCGCTCGAGGCGATAGCCGAGAGCGACTCTAGCTTCTTGAGTTCTTAGCAAACCTCCCATGTTCATCCATAAATCGATAGTGTACGCTGTGGTGTTTACCATTTGTTAAGTTTAAAGAATGTTTCTCGCCAACCATTTTAAACACGGAATTTCGAAAAGAATGCCTAATAAGACGAAATGAAATTGAGTTTCCAAGTAAGGTAAACATATTCAATTCTTTGAATTCCTTCTGTCGCATTTACCTCTAACACTTAAATATATTTAGCCAAGCCTAAAAGCGGAGATCCATTTGGTTAATTTTTAGCTTTCATTTCATTGAAAATCCCTAGCACTGTCTGTCGAAGAGGTTATTCAAGGGTTTTTAGGGCCAGTTCGGGTGGGGGAGGGTGAAGTGAGAATTTGACAGGGTCTGGAACCTAGCGAGGATGTTCTCACAACTTGGAAAACGATCAACACGCATGTTGGTCAGCGGTATTCTCAAGCAGCTGAATAATTTTGTTAATGTTTCTGATTAGTCTAAAACCTTTAGAGGCAGCTTTGCCTTTGAAATAACTGTACACTTATCGGGAACGATATTGTCCGAGAACAACTATCTGACCAATTGTTTTAAAACAAAATTGGGAGGTATGACTACTACATTAATGAACAAGAATGTAGCCTATAGTCTTGATGTTTTTATCTCCATTATCTGCTCCATTTGTGCACTGTCACGTTTCCACATGAGTTCGAGTAATCAGGATGGCCTCCAGTACCAAAACCGATCCTGGAATCACAGCTGTTACAATCATTTTGTTCATTAATAAGTGATATTGTTCGTTACCAAGGATACCAATCCGAGCCCTGGGTTGAAAGGCACCAGACCACCCTCACAATTCGTTGAATCCTTCTTGGTTACAGTTAGATTGCAGTGAGGCGTTTGAACGAAGCAGCGACTTCTATTATTCTCGGCCCAGTGAGGTTGGGCGGTATCAGCGTTAGAGAGTATAGGGAGGAGGCTGCTACGTTGATTGCGATGAAGTTGATTTCTTTTCTGTTCTTCACACCAAGACAGATCCTGGGGAACTTTGTTTCCCAGTAAGATGGTAACCTGGTCTCTTCGCCGTCAAATCCAGTCGTACCTTTATATGGGTTGTAAACCAGCCGGTTGCTCCAAATTAACTGGTTGAAATGAAAGGTGTCCTGTTGAAAAAATTAAATTATCAAAACTTTCTTCGTTTGCGCGAAGTCCTAATGAGTTTCTCCAGTGCTGCTGGAGAAAAATATACAGTACATGAAACAATGAAAACGTTTTCCCTCTACTTCAAATTACTATGCGCTCGATTTTCCATTACTGGAGCCTCTCTAGTTTTCCATAGAGTTTCGAATCATTTGGAGGCTATTGAACAAGCTTTTGTTTATGCTTAACGGGAATAGAACACGTGATATCGATTGATTTAAAAATCCTATCCACTTACTTTTTAATGACGATGGATTCCAGTTTGGTCGAATTGGAATGAACACATCTAAACAATTTCTTTTGTAAATCATTTTATTAATTAAAAGAAGAGACAAAACTACCTGTTTAGGCATTTTTTTCAACATCGTTTCATGTTTACCTCGAGCCATCCATTTTCATTACTAGGGTCCAGTCACCAACCTCGCATCCATCAAGAGCTGTCATGTGACAGTAAACTGGAAGGATCTTTTTTCCAAGCCTCAAAGGGTAAGTTTTGCTGGCGTCAGATCTGAAAAATGCGGAAAATGACATAAAACGAATATAATCAATTCTTAAAAAAGGGGTGGATAGAATGTTTTGATTAGGAGTTTTTATAACTCGAACGAAAGTCACGCTTATGGCAACTTGGTATACTAGCAAAATAGATTCTCCAGTTAGCAATTTATTGTAGAACGTACGCGTGCTCTGATGGATGGAAATAACGTACCCATTTGTGTTGTACAGCTCTTTACAACTTTCAACGACTGGGGCTTGAATTTTGAGAAGAAAATCAGAGAATAGAAATTAGCCTGTTAACTTCCCCTCCTAATTGCCGGACAGACCTGAAAAAGACTAGCAGCGAAAAATTCGCGATGTATATCGAAAGTGACTAAATCGTGAGAACGCTGAGCGATGGTGCACCATCGTGATAACGTAGTTAACTCTCCAAAAAGCTTTTGTCATCAAACCCAATATGAAACATATATAAATGAAAAGCAAATAAAACAATACAAGTATCAACAAGCAAGGCACCAGGCATTATCTATCCGTTTTTTTTTTTTTTGAGGGGGGTGGGTGGGAGAGTAGGCATGAGATACTAGAACAAATCCTTAAAATGTAACGACAAAGAAGGCGGTAGATCATAAAACAGGGCTGTATAAAATCGTTTCGAGGCGCATTCAGTCATAATTCGAGGAGGCAAGGAAAATTACAAATGGCGGATCACTTTTCCTCTTATCGTTGCATGCGTTGAATTAGTATAATTACTTTAATATCACACCGGTCGAGACCAGAACCCAAGTCTCCCTGAGGCCCGGCCTTCAGGAGAGTCGCTTGACGTCAACAAGTCAACCTATATGGTCACCGCTTTCAGCCAGATTTTCCTTGTGCTTGGTGAAGCTGGTCAAAAGAGAAGAGCGGGGTGAGTACATAAATGCTATTCCTTAAATGAGTGAGGAGAGTTGTGCCAAGTTATTTAGCCAAAGATTGGCGAGATTTCAGCTGACTCTCTGAGATAGAACATGATGGCAAATATATATCAGAAGGCGAAATCGTTTTCCGTGTTCATAGTGAGCCACTGGAAAAGAAATGAAGCAATCTCGACCCAAAATACAAATTAAAAGGTATCCATTTATGAATTCGTAGATAGAAACACAGACTGGCTCAATATGATACTCGGTCGATTAGTGCTCAATATTCAAGGACGCATTTTTTTCCCAGGGTACGTTAAGAGCTAACAAAGAGAATGATATATACCGGTCGAAACACGGAAGACATATTTAGACACCGATGTGTTTGGGATTGCAGTAGAAACGCGTCTACACCGGATTGTAACTCACGGATTGTAATAGAATTGCATTTCGAGATGTGCAGGTCCTCATTCTGAAAAGATTCCGAGCCCACTGGTTTTACAAGAAGTACCTCTGCTAACACATTCTGCGTTGTGTCAACCTGTGTTGTTTAACATGTTAACGTGAGGAGGATATTAAAAACACCTGTTTCTGCCCAACAATTTACCTCTTGCATAATATGAGCAGCATAGTGAATAAAGAAAACTTGGTGTCATAAATTCCATTTCCGAAGAAAAGATGTATTGGGATTTTTTCGGTGCGTGCTAACCAAGAACATTCAGTTCGGAGCCAGTCAAATAAGTTAATACCTTTGAGAGACATTTAGGCTTGTTGAGAAGCTCATTAATAGCATGGGTAGATATACGTCAGAGGAACTCGTCTTTGTTACCTGGGAAAGACATATTTATTCTAAAAGGTGTTCTTTTACGTCATCTAGAGTTCTAGTTCAGTTTTCAGTACAATTGTCGAATGGCGCACCCAAGGTTAAATACGAAGACAATTCCTCGAATGCTTTTTTAATTACTATCTGTTATGGCTGCGCGGGTGAAGTAAAGAAAGAGAAAAATGGTAGTTAGAAGACTGAAACAAATAATTACGATCATGAAAAGGCTGTCTTGACCGAATGCTCACTGAAACACGTCGGGA
The DNA here is from genome assembly GCF_964205215.1 of Stylophora pistillata. Classification (NCBI taxonomy): domain Eukaryota; kingdom Metazoa; phylum Cnidaria; class Anthozoa; order Scleractinia; family Pocilloporidae; genus Stylophora; species Stylophora pistillata. Next base: position 30,806,359 of record NC_142524.1, read on the forward strand.
AAGCTTCGCGAGTTTCATATTTCGAATTTTATTTGTGTTTTATGCCTTCGTCATGAGCAGCCTCAGATATGAAGCCAAAGTTTTATGTAAAACATCGTGTGATATGTGATCGAGCGCTGCTGAATATTTTGGCGACATGAAGATATTTCCCCCGGCAATTTTGTTCTTCCATCAGGAAATTAGCATATATGGTTTTGGGAACCAAAACGAGGGGCCTAAAAAGGGGCAGAGAAGGAAAAATAGGCCAGGTTTTTAATGGGGACGTACGATGTCAAAGACACAAACATTTTTGTTTTCGCTTTCAGTCAGATAAACATTGTGTGCGCGCAGTGGAGCTATTGAAGTGAGTAATTGTAAAGCGTGGTGAGTATTTTAACTATGCGAGGAAAATTTGGGGAGCAAGAGTCAATTACTTAATTACAATGACAACATTTCAGCTGATGCCATGAGATTCAGTGAAAATATATCAGAAGTAACCTGACACAGAAGACACCTAAACTTGTGCTCTGCCAAAACACAGCAGTTAATTGATGTTAACTTTTAAAACTTTGAATAAAGGGGGTACGTTTCTAAAGAAACTGTGGTAAAACTTTGGTCTCTTTCCTCTGCGAAAAAACAAAAAAAAAAACAAGGAAAAAAGAAGGCAGAAGGTGCAATGCCTTATAAACTTCTTTCAGAATACGTCTCGAAATCTACTTTTGTAATAAACAGTTTTTAAGGCTTAGAATGACTTCATCTGGAAACTACGCCTTAGTACAGGGATTTTAAAAAAGAATATAATATGAAATATAGTAGATTGAAAATTCGAAAATGTAAATAGGCGAAAAATAAACTGAAACCGAAAGTGAGAAATCTGGGTTACAGGTCAGATGATTTGTATAAAAATACTCACTTTCTGAAACACTCAACAGAAAGTTACCCAAAATGCAAAGGACATTCGTACGAGACCCAAGAAATAAAGGCTATGAAGATGATGAGTTACGTTCAGGAAAGCCCATACCACTGAAACCAGCTAAGGAATTTCGAACATGCAGAAAGGCTGGATGAAACTGAAAAGGACGAATTCCCAAGGATATTGCAAGCGGATCTAGCACCCATACAACTAAGAAAGCTTCAGTCGAGCCATCGGCGTTCATTGTGGCTGGCCATTGCCCTGTGTTTGATTATGAACATTGCCGTCCACGTAGTGGGTCTCCTGATATTGTTCGGGAAAATTGGTCAGATGTGGATGCTCATAAGAAATTGGTTAGATGTTTTTCAATTTTTTTTTCTCGACAATTCCAAACTATCTCGATCTTAATTGCAGAACTTGCAAGTACCATAACAATTCGGGTAGTTTTGAATCTTACCTTAACTCTCGAGAAATGCCCTCTAAACCCTTTTAAACGAGTATAATTGTGGTAACGAACGTCCATTATTTTCTCTGATGAACTCTGTTTTGTATCTTTATCTTAATGTTAGCTTGAAAACATCAATTCTGATTTGAAAGATGTGAAGGCTGCAGTGGATGGAACAAAGAACGACTTTGCCGATTTGAACGCGTACTGTAGCAAAGGTAAATATCTCACTGATAGCTTTACACACATACATACATACATACTTTATTACCACTTTCCCAAAGAGGATTTTCAGAGGCAATACAATTAAGGTAAAAATTAATTATACAATTAAGCTAAAAACTATATATATATATCAGACTTAAAATAGAGCAATGACTTAAATAGCGATATGCTAAGGTTACTTAAGAGGCGAGACCGAAAGCGCCGTTGAAACACATTAACCGATTCACAAAGTTTAAGATCGTTAGATAAGGAATTCCATAAAGTAACTGCTCTATAGAAAAAAGTCCTTTGGCCACTTGCTGTTCTAAGGCGAGGTATGTTAAGCATTTGAGAACTTCGCGTTGTACGATTTGTGACATCCCATCCTCTAATGAATTGTGTAGATAAATATCTAGGAGCACATACAGTTAAACACTTAAATGACATTACGGCATCACGGTAGTAAAGATACTCCTTCACTGGCAACCAGCGTATTTTCTTTAAAGTTGGAGACACGTGATCGTATTTCCTTCTTCCACTTACTATGCGGCAGCTTAGTAAGTGGAAGAAGCTTTACCCTGAATACTGTAGGTACTTTAATTAAGACACCTCCTGGCATTTTCCACGTTCAAAACATTACCCTCTTGGCTCATTAAAAGGCTCTTCTCACATCGAGTTATAATTCATTAGAGTGGTCCGGCTATCGTGACTTACCTTAGCAATTTCATCAAGTTTTTTTTTTCAAACTTTATAAGACGGTAACAATACAGTGTGAGGCAATATTTCACTCAGTCTGCGAATTGCGAAAATCTAAAAGAAAAAAGTAAATTGATGCAGGAGAGAATCAGTTTTGCGGAAGAGTGAGCTTTCACGACTATCTTCCCAAGCATATGTGAAATATTTCGTAAGGGTGAAAGTAAAAAAAAAAGCTCCTTTAGGAGACATTCTCACCAATATTGTCTTTTCCTGCCAAAGAGACTGGAGACAAGCAACTGGCAATCAAGGGCCCGTGAGCCTCTAACGCCTTTATATTCAACTTCAAAATCAAGTTTATATCATCCTGAAACGTATGATCGGTTGCAGTTTTAGTTTTTGATTTTAGAGCCATTATAACATTGCTTAGAATGAGAATGTCTGAGTACGAGTGCGTGTTGGGCGAGCTTCTCTGGTACTTGGTGTATCATTAAATTATCATGGTGTAAATTGAATCAAGTTAACAATACCTGTACGGACGATTTTCTGTTTACAGGAACAAGATAAGCCGTCTGCTCGTATCGAGTCCATCTTCATAGGTCCGAAGACCTATCAAGCAAACACAGGTATTTTTTGTCTTATTTAGAGGGTCGGTAAGTTAGTAGAATAGCGTCTGTATTTGGAAACCAACGTCTAATACGATAATAGTCCGCTTAAGATGTTATTCAACAGGAGAGAACATTTTGCCGTTATTACAGAAGACGAGACTTTTTTTGTTAGTTTGTTCTGAGCACTTGTTTGTTCTGTAACATAATCAGTACACACTAAGCTGTTTGTGAACATTTTCCTGCGCGTTAGCGTGAAAGGATATTAAAGACACTAGCCTTCATTTGGCGCGAAAAAATGCTCGGGTTTTGTCGGTCTGCGAGAAGCGAGAAGCTTTTTGAGGTAGGATCTCATTTTCATCTGTACATATGATTTCTTCCAGTGCTCAAAGACTGGTCGAATAGTACGCCATACAGTCATCTTACAGGCGGTATGAAAACTTAGGTTAGAAAACTTACGTAAGTTGATATGTTACCCTCGTTAAATAAAGATGTATGTAGGTATATATGTACCATGACGGAAGTCTGACTGTGCCTACCCCTGGACGGTATACTATATCTAGGCCCAAATTTATTACCACGATGCTGACAGAGTCAAGGTCCTTGTGAACGGCAAAGCGATTACAGATGTACAACCATGGATGAGAGCAGGTTTTGAATCTACTCTGAACGCAGTTGGATTATTTCCACTCAAAGCTGGCGATGCCATCTCGCTGTATGCCACTAATTGGGATTGGGATCTGACATTGGACTACATGTTTTGGCCCTCCAGGGGATACTAAAGTTCTAAATTTATGGCCCCTTTTTTTTGCGCTCTCTCTCCTCTCTTCTTCTAAATAAGTTTTTTGTTTTCTTTGCATTGAATCATGTTCATTTGTACCGCCCAATGCTTTTCGACTTCCGTTTGCTGGACTCCCGTTGACTGTTGCAGCTGCTTTGTTTTCATTTGTGAGCTCCAAAGATCGTATTCGACTGGGATCCATCTTCTTCTCTCTGACAGACACTGTCTTGTAGTAATGAAAAAAAAAAAAAAAGAAAAAAAAAAGAATATTACCCGCTCTCGTGATTTATAGCGGTAGTAGGACAAAGTGGAGTCCAATTTGGCCTGTAATCATACGAAAATCGATCCGATTTGTCAATCACGAGTATCACAAACCGAATTTGATATCACAAAGTCCTATTATGAATAGATCATAACCATTACAATTTCTGGTAAAAAAAAATACATTTATTTAAAAAATATATCTCCAGTAGTGACATCTTCTAAAGTAAAAAATTCTTTCCTTTCGTAAAATTCCTCAGTTTTTTTAAAGTTAGTGGTTGTAGCTATGGTCCCTGTAATCAATTCTGTGATTGGTGGATATGGCAGGGTGGACTTAGTATGATTGGCTGCTTTAACTGTCCAATTATAGGTGTCCGATTACAACCAACTGTCCGATTAGATCTCTTGCTAAAATAATCTAGTATTAGCTAATGAAAATTAAAGCAGCTAATATACCACTCACATTTGAGGAAATTGTAATTGTTATGTCTGTTCACGTCGTTGGAAAGCTTTAGTTGCGCTCTCCTAGAACCCCAAAATTTTCTCTTTCCTCGATGAAAATCGATATCAGAAAAGACATTTTCTGAGATAAAAGTGCAGAACCATACTAATTTCTTACTCAGAAAGGCTCTAGATCAGTTTTTATTTGTACTTGATCTTATACCATGGTTTCATTACAGAGATAAAGATAGCTAAAAAAAGTTAAATGAAGTAGAAAGAAAAGTCAGAGATGTAAACTAGTGTAGACACAGACTAAACCCAATAGTGATATACCTGGGTTACTTGATATCTTTCACTAGCTTCCTGTGACTTATCGCGTACATTTTAAGTTGTTACTATTAGAATATCTGCAGTTACATTCCATTTCTGGTCATCACCTACGTTCCTGTGAGCAGGGCCTCCCTAAGATCCCAAGAATTAATTTTAAGACCTTTGGTGATCGCGCCTTTGCCTGTTCCGGGCCACTTTAATTGTGTGGATCAAACTGCCGCTTGAAATTCGAAACAGTCAGAGTGTAGCCATTTTTAAGTCCAAGCTTAAGACACGTCTGTTCAAGCTGGCTTGTAATTTGTTTTTTAACATTTTTAATAGTTTTAACATTTTAAGATTTTAATATTTTTCATATTTTATCGTTTAATCGTTCTGATATTTTTATAGAATATTTTGTAAATCGCTTTAGAATATTTTTATATATTTAGTGCTTTAGAAATGTAAATTATTATTATTATTAGTAGTAGACGCTAAGCTGTTTTTTTGAAAATTTCCCGCGCCTTAGATAATCTTGAAAGGGTATTAAAGACAATAACCTCCATACATGTCCAATACACCTAAACCGTTGCGATTCGTCTACGGTCATTGACGAATCGTTACACCGGATATCGAATCGTGCGCTAACATACCGGAAGTCGAGAGGCGTAAGTGATATGTGAAATTACGGTGGTATGCCGGAAGTCCAATCGTGCGTCAACATACCGGAAGTTGAGGGGCGCGCACGTAAGTAATGAGGGAAAATGAGTGGCATAGTAGGAGAACGTGACAACATGAACCTTCCACGTTCTTAAAGCGTGAAACGGCCGGACGTCTATGATCAGAATATTATGAACAATACAAAGTAGAAAATGTTGACGAATCGACACGATTCGGCTCGAATCGAATGACTCGTCTTTTGATGCTGATGGTGTTAAGAATTTACTTCAGAACCTTGCCTCTAAAAAGGCAAATGGCCCAGATGAAATTCCCACAAGAATTATCAAGGAAACAGATGCTGAAATTTCTGAAATGGTCTGTTTTCTATTTAACCAATCTTGCAAATCGACATCCGGTATGACGGGTTGTCATTTAAAGTGACGAGTCGTTCGATTCCTCAACTTGCGGTCTAGTATATTGACGCACGATTGGACTTCCTGCATACCACGGTAATTTCACATATTACTTACGCCTCTCGACTTTCTCAGCCCCCCTTTAGAGACATTTGCGGAATATTTTCTGCGTGTCTTGCAAATCGACATCCGGTATGACGGGTCGTTCGATTCGAGTCGAATTGTGTCGTTTTACCAACATCTTCAACAACCCTTCAGAGACCCTTGTGGAATGTTTTCTAAATGTCTTGCAAATCGACATCTGGTGTGACGGGTCGTCATTTACTGTGATTAGTCGAATCGTGTTGATTTGACAACATCTTGAACCCCCTTCTGGCAGACACTTAGGGAATGTTTTCGAAGTGTCTCGCAACTCGACATCCGGTATGATGGGTCGTCATTTACTGTGACGAGTCGTTCGATTCGAGTCGAATCGTGTCGATTTGGCAACATCTCCATCCCCCAATTTAAAGACTCTTGCGGAATATTTTCTACGTGTCTTGCAAATCGACTTCCGGTGGGCGTTTTCATGTTTTAATAGATGGTTTATCAGACTTCCGGTACCACGATACCATTTAACTGCGAGTCGACTTCCCGTAGAACGTTTCGTGAACTGCCTTTGACGATTCGCAACGGTTTGGGCGTATTCGACAAACTTCTCAACCAGATTTTCCCAGTGCGCGGTGAAAGTGGTGAAGTGAGCAAAGCGAGGTGAGTACATAAATATTGATCTTCTTAAGGTCTGGAGAGTTGTGCCTTACTATTTGGACCACAGTTCATTTATGTAGTTAAAACAGTTCAGCTGACTCTAGGAGATATGAAATATGGTAGAAATATATCTGAAGCCGAAATTTTGTCGGTGTTGATATGCAACAACTGGAAAGGAAATAAAGCTAACTTGACCCCAAATAGAGTAGGTAAACATTTATAAACTCATGGATAGAAACACGTAGACGCATTTTTTCCCAGGGTACGTAAAGATTTAGGAAGGAGAATGATTTAACGGTCGAAACACGGGAGGAATATTTAGACTCCGATGTGTGGGATTAAAGGACGCTTCTGTGCCAATTTGTTTCTCAAGGATTGCAATACAGCAGAATTGCAAGTCGTGCGGTATCTCGTTCTGAAAAGAACATGATTTCACTTTTTTTCCGATTTGAGTCGAATTGAGTCGATTCGACAACATCTTCAACCCAATTTCACGGATACTTGCGGAGTATTTTCAAAGTGTCTTGCGAATCGACATCCGGTATGACGGCTCCTTATTTACTATGACGAGTCGTTCGATTCTGAATCGAATCGTGTGGATTCGACACCATCCTTAACCCACAGACACTTGCGGAATATTTTCAAAGTGTCTTGCGAATCGATATCCGATATGACTTCGTCATTTATTGTGAGGAGTCGTTCGATTTGAGTCGAATTGCGTTGATTTGAAAACATCTTCAACCCCTCTTCAGAGACACTTGCGGAATATTTTTTAAATGTCTTGGAATTCGACACCCGGTATGACCTGTCGTCCTTTACTAGCTGTGACGAGTCGTTCGATTCGAGTCGAATCTTGTCAATTCGACAAAATTTTCAGCCCCCAATTCAAAGACACTTGCGGAATATTTTCTAAGTGTCTTGCAAATCGACTTTCGGTATACGTTTCAAGGGATGGTTTATCAGACTTCCGGTATCACGATAGCCACTTAATTGCGAATCGACTTCCGGTAAAACGATTCGTCAACTACCTTTGACAATTCGCAAACGGTTTGGGTGTATTGGACAAACCTCTTCTGTGCCAATTTGTTTCTCACGGATTGCAAGAGAGCAGAATTTCAAGTCGTGTGGTACCTCGTTCCGAAAAGAACACGAATTCACTCTTTTTTCAATCTCATCCCTTACTGGTTTTCAGAACAGCAGGTTCTGGTACTCACTGAAATACGTCGGGAAAGCTATGTGGATTTCATTCTACGAAATTTGTTTCCATTTTATGCCCTCGTCGTGAACAGCCCCAGACAGAAACCAAAAGTTTTAAATAGAAACTTGTGTGGCTGCCGTCACTTTGCTGCCAAATTCTGTGATATGTCAACATGTGCTGCTAAACATCTGAGAGTTAGGAGAAGAGTAAAAACCTCTCTTCCTGCCAGGCAATTTTTCTTTTTGCATAATCTGATTAGCATAGCTAAGATAGACGATTCGGTGTCAAAAATTTGATATCGAAAGGAAAGAGGTCTTGATCGAGTTTTTCACGGTGTGTGCCGCACCAAGAGTATTCAGCTTAGAGCTAATCAAATAAGTAATTGACGTTTTGGCCCGTTGGAAAGCTAGCAAGTTGATAAATATCGGTAGAACTCGTCTTTGTCACCTGGGGAAAGCATATTTACCTTACAAAGTGTTGTTTTACCTCACGTAGAGTTATGGTGCAGCGTCTAGTACAACTGTTAAACAGAAAGACAATGCATCAAATGTTTTCATGCTTAGCTTTTAACTTACTGTACAACTCGGGGAATTTCCCCATGCACAGCGACCTTTCCAGAATCGGATATATAACCTTTTTTAGTTGAGGGCTGGTGAGTGAAAGATAAGTATCACGCGTTTAAGTATCCCAAAGCACGCGTTTGCGCGAGCTGGAAGAATTTGAAACCAAAACATATCGCAACGGTTTGGTTAGAAATTAAAGATAATGTCTCATCGTGAACTTTTCTATATGCTTAGCCAAAGTAGCGTGCGACCAGCAGTGATGGATGAGCGAGCAAATTAGAGGAAGAGGAGAGTGACATGGTAACTAGAGGACTAAAACAATTTCGTTGCTTTGACCGAGTGCTCGCTGAGATGCTTTGGGAAAGCTTTATGAGTTTCCTTATTTGAATCGCGTTTTATGCTCTCGTCAAACTGAAAGCCCTCGTTAGAAACCGAAAATTTTATGCAGAAGTAACCCGCTTTGTGTCATATTGCGCTGCTGAAAGTTATATCGGCGTGAATATATTGAAAGCTCCTCTTGGCTGATTGTGAAGCCTAGTTGGTAAAAAGATAACAGAGGAACCCGTCTTTGTCACCAATGGAACGCATTTTGTTTTCAAAGTTACGAGGTGCCCTCGCGTCAGTATTTTGCTACCATTTACGTCATTCAGATCTATAGAGGAGTTTTGACCAAATTCAATGACATTATGGGTTAATTTGATCGTTAATTTACCATAATATTAAGGTTCTTGAAGTTACTCCAACGTGATCGAAATGGCAACATCACGTAAGAGATCATTAAGCACATACTTGCATGAATTTTCGAAACGACAGTTATAAAAGAAGACGAAAGGCATTTAACAATAAACTCGCTGCGTATTGGGGTTTGACACTGGACTACATGTTTTGGCCTTCCAGGGGATGCTAAAGTTTGAAATTTGTCGGCGCATTACCGCTCTCTCTCCTCTCTTCTTCTAAATAAATTTTTTGTTTTCTTAGCACTGAATCATGTTCATTCATTCCGCTCAATGCTTTTCGACTTCCTTTTTCTGGACTCTCGTTGACTGTTGCAGCTGCTTTTTCCCTTCATTTGTGAGCCCCAAAGATCATATTCGATTGGGATCTATCTTCTCCTCTCTGACAGACACTGTCTTGTAGTAATGAAAAAAAAAAAAAAGAAAAGAATATTACCCCGCTCTCGTGATTTTTAACGGTAATAGGAACGAGTGAAGTCCAATTCGGTCTGTAATCATACGAAAATCGATCTGATTTGTCAATCACGAGTATGGTTAAAGACCGAATTGGATAACAGAAAGTCCTATTATGAATAGATCATAGCCATTACAATTTCTGGTAAAACAAATGCATTTATTTAAAAAATATATCTCCAGTAGTGACATCCTCTAAAGTAAAAAATTCTTCCCTTTCGTAAAATTCCTCAGTTTTTTTAAAGTTAGTGGTTGTAGCCATGGTCCCTGTAATCAATTCTGTGATTGGTGGATATGGTAGGGTGGACTTAATATGATTGGGTGCTTTAACTGTCCAATTATAGGTGTCCGATTACAACCAACTATCCGATTAGATCTCTTGCTAAAATAATCTAGTATTAGCTAATGAAAATTAAAGCAGCTAATACACCACTCATATTTGAGGAAATTGTAATTGTTATGTCTGTTCACGTCGTTGGAAAGCTTTAGTTGCGCTCTCCTTGAACCCCAAAATTTTCTCTTTCCTCGATGAAAATCAATATCAGAAAAGACATTTTCTGTGCAAAAAGTGCAGAACCATACTAACTTCTTACTCAGAAAGGCTCTAGATCAGTTTTTATTCGTACTTGATCTTATACCATGGTTTCATTACAGAGATAAAGATAGCTAAAAAAAAGTCAAATGTAGCAGAAAGAAAAGACAGAGATGTAAACTAGTGTAGACACAGACTAAAGCTAATAGTGATATACCTGGGTTACTTGATATCTTTCACTGGCTTCCTGTGACTTATCGCGTTCATTTTCAGTTGTTACTCTTAGTTTATAAATATCTTAACAATCAAAGCCCACAATTCATTCATGCCTTGTATCCGCATTAGGGATTTTTCCTAGGGTATGTTTAACAATTGGTTCATGTTTTAGTGTGCACTATCGAGTTATGGAGCACGCGGGAAGTTTGGAGAGCACGAAAGAAGCGTAAGAGTTGCGAGGCGAGAGCCGAGGGCAACTCTAGCTTCTTGAGTGCTCTCCAAACTTCCCACGTGCTCCATAACTCGGTAGTGCACAGCTGAAAGCATGAACCAATTGTTTTAGAACATAGCCGGTGGAATTGTGCATCAAATGCGACGCGAAAAACGGACAACAATATTAATTGAAGCGAATCGTGACGGCGCTGATGCCGAGTCACCTTTTCCTTTGTTTTTCTCTTTTTCTGCCTCATTTAAGAACTCTAGCCCAAGGGAAAAGGTCGAAACATTGTCTTCGTTTTCGGACTAGCAGGCCGAGTTTCTGTTTGTATCCATTATTGTCGCGAAATGTATTATTTTTCCCCGCGCTAACAATGGCCGCTCGCGCGAAAAAAAATTTCTGGCGAAGTCGGATTTGCGGACGCTATCAGCGTGCACTATCGGGATTTTGAGCACGCTTACGTATAATGAATTTGATTGCGCGACTCTGCTAGCTATGTTCTAATACGATTTAGCAAAAAGAATGATTTACCAACTTTAGACATATTTCCGAACACCGAGATGTGGGATTGCGGAAGAACGCTTCTGTGCCTAACTGTATCTCATAGATAGCAATAGAACACAATTTTCAGTTGTGCAGAACCTTGTTTTGAAAAGAACATGAATTGTTTTTGTTTTTCAATCCCGCGCCTTACTGGTTTTCACAACATCTGCTGCTTGCATCAGAGACATCAGCGTCAACAAAGGGGAGGAACTGAATTGGCTAGAAATTGACTAGACTAAAATGAGAGGGCATTTATGCTACGACCTAGGTTATCTAAAGCATGTGTTCTCGCGACAAGGTCGAATTTTCTGTATCAATAAAGACCACAGAAGCTTCGTTTGAAATGGATGATACTGCCCTCCACTTCAAGAACTTCTCTAGCTTACCCATAGTAGTGTGCGATTTTCAAAGATGGATGTGAAGTTAAGAAAGAGGGTGACAATGTTGTTAGTACTTATTAGAGACCTTAACTTAGCTATCGTTAAATTGCTCAGCTTCCTTTGTGAATATCAAATGTCGCAATTCAATCGCGTTTTATGCCTACGTTAGTCTTCACTGGGACAATAAAAAATTGAAAATTGAAACCATAAGGAAAGTGGATGGAAACACGAATGGACCGTGAAAATGAAAGCCCAAAGTTTATAGCGAAACAAATGTTAAGTTGAACTTCCTGATTGTACTGTTTAATTTTAAAAAACCCTTCTTCGCAGCTCCATATCAGTTGTGTAGAGACCGTCCTCCAAAGCATTTTTTCCTACATAATCTGATTAGCAAAGATGATGCGTACAATTCTATATCACAAATTCCATATCCGAATGAGAGGCATTCTGACTTCTTATCGCTGCGTGCTCACCAGGTTAAATTGAGTTTGGGAAAAACAATAAGTGACTGTTTTATTTACAACAACAAACATATGAAACATATGTATCATCTACGGGTTTATGTCGAATTAATTTGATGGCCTGCTCCCAGTTGGCTTGTTAGCTCAATTGGTAGAGCGCTGCACTAGTATCGCAGAGGTCAGTGGTTCGAATCCCGTACAGGCCTGAAATTTTTTTCAGGTCTGATTTTCACTATTGCTCAAATAGTGCTTTACTGCGAAGGATCGTGCACATATATATGTTTTATTTACGTCGTGCGCTTTCAAAGACATTTTTGACAGATGTGATGTCAAAGACATCTTCGGCTGATGTGCAGCCATTCGATGCCCTCACGTATTCAGACAAGATAATTAGACCAGCTAACGAGTTGAATGACGTCATAAGTTAATGAAGTTATTTTTGATCAGGAAATATGGTCAAATATCCATTATTTCATTCTAGCTCGGTCAAAACGGTACTGAATACGTCAGTGTCAGTCTGGTACACATCAGGGCCCAGTTGTTCAAAGAGCGGATAGCGCTATCTTATTATCCAACTAAACTTCGTAGAGTACAAATAACGCCATAGACGAGTACAAATATCACGCGGTATTTGTACCGTAGAGTACCGGTTAAACAGGTTTTCTCGCATCGCGCAAGCGAAGAATTGAATTGTAGTTACGAAAAAAAAAAAAAAATGGCAGACAATTTGAATCATATTTCCGACGACGAAGAGTCAGAATGGCTGGAAAATATACATCCAAGTTTATTAGATAAATCGAACGAAGAAAAACAGCAAGACGACCTGGAAATTTCTTCAGTTATTGAAGAAAAAAGAAACAACACGACAACGCGCTTCGCATACTTCTGTCACGCACTCCCCGTAAATAAATATCCGCGAAATTCGCCCGCACTGAAATAACAGTTCGGCGGGTTGGATAATAAATAACTTATTAGACGTTTTCTTGTGTAGGATCGCTGAGTATTTTTCCTCGTTATTTGTATTTTGACTCGCCCTACGGGCTCGTCAAAGTCCGGCACAACTCGCAAAAATACTCAGCGATACAACACAACAAATCGTCCAATAAGATATATTAACGGACAAATAGCTATCCACTAGATAAGAGTGAACAAGACGTACTGCGCTGTCCACCGTCTAGATCTTTATCCAGTGGATAGCGTTATCCACCCTTCGAATAACCGAGGCCTGATGATTACTCCGAAATATATTTAGTTCTTATTAACCGAGCGCAGTGAGGTCTGTACCAGCAACCGAGGTCAAGATTCTCCCATAAAGACCGACCTAGTTAGGTTAATAAGATGTTTATTATATGGCTGTCTTATATGCCAACTTTTCTATATTCTTTGTACCTTTTTTTTTTTTTTCTAGAACGGTCTAGATGCCGCTCTAGATGGGAAAATCTAGACCGCTTTCAGTATTGATTTCAGCCAATCAAATTCGTGAATTCGGTAGTTCCCAGTCCTTGTGAGACAGCCATATAATAAGTCAACTTATTGAAAGTTTTTCACAGAGAGTTTTCCAGGATGCAGAGGACATTTGCACGAGCCTTACAAAGTATAGGCTTTGAAGAACGTAAGTTGCCTTCAGACAAGCCCATACTTCTAGAATCAGCCGAAGAACAAGCACTGGACCAGGATCACACCGAAACAGAAGATAACTCAGGGATCTTGCAAGAGGATCTTGAACGCATAAAACCAAGCAAGCAACAGTCAAACAATCGTCTATTATGGCTGGCCATTGTCGCGTGTTTTATTTTGATCTTTGCCCTCCTGGTGGGTCTTCTGATATTGTCCGGGAAAATTGGTCACGAATGTGGATGCTCAGGACAAAATGGTTTGTCTTTTTTAGAATTTCCTGTCATTCCCTGCAGATATCGTTCACTTATAGTACTCCTACAAAGCTTAACTGTATGTCTCCGACTTGCATTGACTCTTTCTATTTCAGGGCCTCAACAACTTAAAAGTCAAACACCCGAGAAGATATTTGTAAGGAAAAATGCGACAAGCATTTCTGAACTGGTAAGGGTGGGGAAGGGAGAGCTTTAAGTTAAGATTTTAAAAATTTTCATACTGCTGCTGTACCTTATTCCTTCCCTATCAGTGGGCTCATGTTCACGAGGTGGAAAGGACTGGTAGATGGAAAATATAGCACTGGAAGAGATTTATGCCGTGTAGATTCTTCGAATTTACGAATTACTGCAAATCTGGAGTTTATTGGCTTAAAAAACTCTTACAAAGGGGAAATCGAGGGACTTACCCTCCCCATTAATTACACCAAATAAAACAAACAAACTATTGGTTTGCAATGAGAGACCCATGCAGATAATGTTCATCTTGATAAAAACCACACAGGATCCGTTATGCATGCGATAAACTCCTTTCATTCTAATTGAATTTCTTACTGAATTTCAGCTCAAATACCTCCAAATGTCCTTAAATCGGACACTGAAGACCGAATTGGATCAAAGAAGCTATGACCTCACAGAGCTTAACAGTACTGTAATAAGGGTTACTATGTCTGTAAGTCCTTGTCGCATTTCTTTAGAAATGAGTTTTATTTCTTTTAAACGATCGCAAATCTGGTGACAAACCTAAGCTACTTTTACTGATGACTTTTGTAACGAATTGTCTCTCAAGATTGAAAACCTCCGCTCTGCTATGAACGATGTGAACGCCACAGTGGATGGAACAAAGAATGACCTTGCCAAACTGAAGAGAACTACAACAACGGTGAAGATTTCAATGTTTAAGCTAAATAGATTTTGGAAACATCTTTGGAAAATGACCATATTTAACTCAGATGATGTCTTAAAGTCATTTCAGAGGAGCTGTTTTAAACCAAAATTTACTCCTTGCGTCCACCACGCCATCTACTATTGCCTAAATGTCTCGACCAAATTTAGGGAAATTCAGAAATCCCAATCAAAGATTGGAGCCTTAAAACAGGGTAACCAAATCACTGAAGTGAACTTTTTTGGGGGATTCGAATGTACATAATTTCTGCTTGGTGCACAGGCCCAAGCTCCCTTCTAGAAATGCGCACGTGACTCTTACCGTGTTGCGCAACGTTTTATATTTATAAAGGTTTGTATGGGATGTTATCGGTTTGCCTTAAAAGAGAGAAAAAAATGTCTTGTTTTGAAATAAAATGGGCTTACCTTATTGCCTTGTTGTTTTCTTTGTTGATTCCTAGCGTCTCAGACCATTTTGAAGCGTTTTCGGCGAGCTAGCGCTATATTGGTGTTCAACTGTTTGAACACCAACATAGTGCTAACTCGCGGAAAACGCTTCAAAATTTACAAACATGCAAACCTTTTTAAATATAAAACGTTGCGCAACACGGTAAGAGTCACGTGCGCTTTTCTAGTAGTGAGCTTGGGCTGCCTGTGCTTGGTGAGGCAAGCAATTAAGAAAACAGAAAAATTAATGATCTCCTACCTTTACAGCTGAAACACTTCAGTACGTCCCTGAACCAGGTGAACTTTAAGTTGAGAAGAACAAGCAATGATCTCTCAGAACTCTACGGCACTGTGATAAAGGTAACAGTTTACGCGGCTTTTGCAATATGTGATACGATATCAAGGCAAGATTAGTGTCTTAGAAGTAGTGGATCAGAGATAAAATTTACGTGAATTTTGTTTCGGCTCCACAAGAGCGAACAAGGTTTAGAGCATGCTATTAAATTCTGTTAACCTGTTCACAGCTGGAAAATTACAACTCATCCTTTAACGAGGTGAAGTCCAACTTGGAAAGATCAAGAATTAATCTATCACAGCTCAGCAGCACCGTGATTGAGGTAAAACTGAATTCATATATCTATGAAGACTTCGTATACCAGACAAGTTCGCTCTAGGCACGTTTCTGTTCAAAAGGTATTTTGATACAGTCATAGAGGAAAATTTATTACCTGAATCTTGACTGAGTTCATGTTAAATTGCACGCGAAAACCGATATCGCAAGAATCGCGAAGCAATTTAACGCGGAATTCTCGAAACAGGTAAGTGGGTTTTCCTTGAATCGCATAACTGAATAAAAATAAGAAAAAAGGAAAAGAGAAATGATGCTGTTTTTTTTTATCCTGAGTGCGAAACGAGAAATGCGAAACAACTTATAACTTAGCCTCGTTTTCGACTTGTTACTTAACTCGCAATTCATTGCCTAATACCTTGCTTCGTTAACCAATCAGAATGCGCACCAGAATCAGAATTCAACCGTGCGATTCTCTCCTAAACTTGGGAATCTTTACTT